>NC_086317.1:237781825-238009325 GCF_036172605.1 Pelobates fuscus
CCAGAAGCTAGATATATAATTATCGTTTGTGTAATGGATAAATTGCCCTATACTTTAGTAAATGTTTATCTACCGAATGTTGACCCTATGACAAAGTTTCTATCTATAATGGATAGAGTTGATAAAGTATCTAAGGGATATCTAATTATAGCTGGCGATTTTAATTGTGTGGCGAACCCTAAAATGGATAAGACATATACCCCGACTACTTCAATTGATAAAAGAATGGTCAAACAGTCTAAAAAATTTAATAACATCTGTAAACAATATAATTTACATGATATTTGGAGACTATTACATCCACTGGAAAAAGACTACTCCCACCAATCGTGTGCGCATGGTTCATACTCACGTATTGATCTATGTCTATTAGATGCAAATTCGATACCCTTATGTAATTCAATCGAAATTAAAGAGAGTCTATGGTCTGATCATAGTCTCATTCTAATAGATTTTGGCAAGAGATCTTCTAGGGTGCGTACTACTTGGAGACTGAATGATGCTCTTATCAATGATACGAAAAATAAGGAAGAATTAATCCAATTATTAAAATTCTTTTGGTTAGAAAACAGCTCCTCTGATACATCGCCGGCAAATAACTGGTGTACACACAAATCAGTTATGCGAGGCTATCTAATTAAATTAGCCCATATAACGAGGTCTATGAAGGGTAAGACCCTATCTGATCTGTATATCGAGTTCTATAACTTGTCTAAGTTAAATAAACAAAATCCATCTGCAGAAATGAAAACTAAAATAAATGATGTACAAAAACTAATTAATTTAAAAGTGGAAGAAAAAATTAAATTAAATATTTACAAACTAAGATTAAAAAACTATTGTACAGGTAATAGAGCTAATAAAAATTTGTCAAAAAGACTACAAAATTATCACGCGAAAAATCGAGTAGAACAACTGATAGATGGCCAAAAGGTCTATTCAACACCCGCTGCAATAGGGGAGAGATTCAATCAATTTTATGAAGATCTATATAACCTCAAAATGTCCCCTAATCTAATAGATATTCAAAACTATTTAGCGGACACGCAGATCCCAAAAGTTTCAGCGCATGATCTATTAATTTTAAACAGGATTATTTCGGCCGATGAAGTTAAATTCCAAATAAATAGACTCCCTATTAATAAAACACCAGGCCCTGACGGTTTTACGAATTTATATTATAAACAGATGCAGTCCTTATTAATCAATCCTTTAACAGACATGTTTAATCAAATAGCTCTAAACAAATTTTTTCCAACTGAATTACTACAGGCTAATATTATTCCGATATTGAAACCTGATAAAATTAGTAACAACCCTAGTAATTATAGACCTATAGCTTTGATTAATGTGGATATGAAGATCTATGCGGCCATAATTGCTGACAGAATAAAGACTATTATTGCGACATTGATCCATCCAGATCAGATAGGGTTTGTCCCGGGTAGGCAGGCATCAAACAATACTAGAAGAATAATTGACACTCTAGACTGGGCCAACAGATATCGGATTCCCTTCCTGGCCCTGTCATTAGATGCCGAAAAAGCATTTGACAGGGTCGGGTGGGGTTATCTTAGCGAACTTCTTATTGCATTTGGGTTCACTGGATGGATACACGACGCCATCATGGCTCTGTATTCCTCCCCCACTGCGAGAACGGTAGGACCAAATATCACAGCAGGGTGGTTTGCACTTAAAAACGGTACACGACAAGGATGTCCTCTTTCCCCCCTGCTGTATATCTTGTCTATTGAGCCCTTGGCAATCAATATTAGGAATAATCCTTTGATCCAAGGTGTCCATACGAATTCGATGGACGCTAAAATATCATTATACGCGGACGATGCGTTACTCACTCTTACATCCCCAGAGTCTTCTCTAAAATTTTTAATGATCGAAATTAATAAATATTCTACAATTTCGAACTTTAAGCTAAATATAACCAAATCCACAGTAATGTATGTGAATATGAACAACGACCTGGTAAACACTTTAGCCCACGCCTATAAATTTGTATGGACAGACTTGGAATTAAATTATCTAGGACTATATATAACTACCAAAGTGACAGCTATAATGGAGAGGAATATAATGTTCCTTATGAGAAATATGAATCTCAAACTAAAAAGATGGAAAAATTTAGAAACTTCCTGGCAAGGCAAAATAAATATTATTAATGCGTATATATTGCCTAAATGGCTATACTTATTTTCTATGATTCCACTCAAAGTCCCTGGGCCCTGGCTGGCTATGATTCAATCCAGTTTCAATAATTTTATCTGGAATAATAAAAAACCTAGAATTGCTCAAAAGATATTAACTAGAAAACTGTCTAACGGGGGTTTAAACTTTCCTAGTATTACCTACAGTTATCATGCTAATATCATTAGACATATCTACTTCCTTCAGGACCCTGAGCAGGTCTTAGAACCATGGTATAATATTGAATCTGAAATGGTCCAAACAGACAGACTGCAACACTCGATGTGGATAGTTACAAAGAACTCTCTAATGAATTTGTTTAAGAACTCAACGATACTATTCCAAATTCTAGAAGAGTGGTTATTAATTAAGAAAAAACTAGCCCTAGGAAATATGATATCCAAATCATGCACATTAGACATACTGCAAATTCTTATAGAAGATCTCTCTTTAAAGAACTGGGCTAACGCTGATAGAATAAAGTTTTCACAAATTATGCAAGGAGATAATATTTTGCCATTTCAGAGCATTAGTGATATTTTCCACATTCCACGCAGGGAAATTTTTACTTATCTACGGATAAAAAACTATATTCATAAAAATGTGCTCAAATCGTCTTCTATCTATGCGAAAAAGTTGGAAGTTATATTTAAGTCTCAACCCATTAAAAAAAGCATGGCTGTCGCCTTATCAATGCTGGAACTTCTTAAAGAGTCCCCATATAGTTTGATTAAGAAGTGGGAACAAGATTTAGAACTACAAATTTCTTTAGACGATTGGAATTCCTCTTTAACTTGGGTGAATAAATATATCCATTGTCTGAACCTGTCGGAATGCCACTTCAAAGTTCTCTATAGATGGTATTATACACCTGCTAGACTAGCTAAAATGTTTCACTCTTCTGATCCAACTTGTTGGAGATGTGGTAGCCACTTAGGTACGTACATACATATCTGGTGGACATGTCCAGCTGTTAAGTCTATTTGGTCATGGGCGTTTAATATTTTTTCATTAATGACTACAAACAGAATTCCGGAGAATGCTGCTTCGGCTATTTTACATCTGAATATGTCTTTAGATTCACAAAGAGATTTCTGTTTTGCCATTCATTCTTTGATTGCGGTTAAAATCATTATCGCAAGACACTGGAAAGTATCTAAGTCGTTTGACAAACGACTATTGATAGACCAAATTAGATTCCAATTATCAATGGAATATGAGTTGATCAATAATGCGACTTTTACTTCTAAGAAAAAGAGATGGTATTGTGAATGGTTAGACAAATATAGTATATTATTTGGATAGTTCTCCTATGGTTAAATCAGATATCTGCATAGACAGAGAAAGAAGGGATAAAATTAAAACAGAAGCCAATAACCTCAGTCCATGGAAAGGGAGATGTTTGAAAAGATGCTCTAAGGAATTTTTTTTTTTTTTTTCTTTTTTTTTTTTTTTTTTTTTTTTTTTTGTGTTTTTGGTTTTGTCGTGGTTAATCTATGTTAGTATGCTGTCATGCGGGTCTATAATTGAACATGCGATCACTGTGTTTGATCATGTACCATCTATCACTTATGTATTTGTTTGATATTTGTGCACACTTGTTGATCTGTATTAGTTTCAGCATACTTGTTGTCTATGTCAAATAATAATGATAAACTTTTTCAATAAAGACATAATTAAAAAAAAAATAAAAATAAATGTGCTATATGAATAAATAATAAAGGTTACTCCGCCCACTCCAGTTGTATACTACTGGTGGAGGCAAGAACACTTCACAATTTCCCCAGAAATTGTAGCTTTTCTAGTTCTTATTATTCTTATTATAGCCAAATTTGCCACCCTAACTCCTCCCACAGTTTTTACACTACATAGACAAAAATATACCAAAACGTGCAGATTGTTCCCGATCGGATTGCTATTACTTTGTGGAACGTTTCGCCGAATGGTTCACGGAATATCGTCGTTCTTGTGGCGAAATTTGTCCCATAGGAATGAATGGCAAAGCTAGAGTGGGAGCTGGCAAAAGCTGAAAAATCAGGACATGATTTCTAAACTGCCACCACTCCCTCATTTTCAGGCCCACCTACACAAATATTATAGCAAAACGTTCAGCTATCCCTGCTGTCACTAAAAATGTCCACAGCTAAGCCATAGTCCTTATAGTTTTCACAATATGACCATTTGTTTGCAACTCACGCAGTCCATTGACATTCATTGAAACTCCACTCTGCAAAGCTCACATTTGAAGGGCAATTTCTAAACTGCGACTGTGCCTTCATTGTTAATATCTCAGAGACATACTATACATCAAAATGTAGGTCTGGGTCTTGTGATTCTCAGAATGTGAACCTCTTCGCTGTAGGATTTATAGTGTTTAAAATATGACAATTTGAAGATGGCAACTGCCAAAATACTCTGACTTGTGCCAGGCTGCAGCAGCAAGTGATGTCATAGACAAAGCCTTTTTCACACCTGCTAATGTTTTTATAAATGTATGTTTTAATGTAACTGTGAAGCACTTTGGGCAACAACATTGCAATTAAATGTGCTATATAAATAAATAATAACAGTTACTCCGCCCACTCCAGTTGTAGACTACTGGTGGAGGCAAGAACACTTCACAATTTCCCCAGAAATTGTAGCTTTTCTAGTTATTATTATTCTTATTATAGCCAAATTTGCCACCCTAACTCCTCCCACAGTTTTTACACTACATAGACAAAAATTTACCAAAACGTGCAGATTGTTCCCGATCGCGTTGCTATTACTTTGTGGAACGTTTCGCTGAATGGTTCTCGGAATATCGTCATTCTTGTGGCGAAATTTGTCCCATAGGAATGAATGGCAAAGCTAGAGTGGGAGCTGGCAAAAGCTGAAAAATCAGGACATGATTTCTAAACTGCCACCACTCCCTCATTTTCAGGCCCACCTACACAAATCTTATATCAAAACGTTCAGCTATCCCTGCTGCCACTAAAAATGTCCACAGCTAAGTCGTATTCCTTATAGTTTTCACAATATGACCATTTGTTTGCAACTCATGCAGTCCATTGACATTCATTGAAACTCCACTCTGCAAAGCTCACATTTGAAGGGCAATTTCTAAACTGCGACTGTGCCTTCATTGTTAATATCTCAGAGACATACTATACATCAAAATGTAGGTCTGGGTCTTGTGATTCTCACAATATAAAGCTCTTCACTGTAGGATTTATAGTTTTTAAAATACGACCGTTTGAAGATGGCAACCGCAAAAATACTCTGACCTGTGCAAGGCTGCAGCAGCAAGTGATGTCATAGACAGGGCCTTTTGCACCTGCTAATGGTTTCTATAACTGTATGTTTTAATGTAACTGTGAAGCACTTTGGGCAACAACGTTGCAATTAAATGTGCTATATAAATAAATAATAACAGTTACTCCGCCCACTCCAGTTGTAGACTACTGGTGGAGGCAAGAACACTTCACAATTTCCCCAGAAATTGTAGCTTTTCTAGTTCATATTTCTTCCTCCTATGTATAACAAAATACTACAAAGCAACGTTCACATGAAGCAGAAATGTTTAGATAACAGTCTACCTATTTTATTATTATTTTTATTTCTATTTTTATTATCTCCCAACATGTAACTAACTCGTGCTGTTTTACCTAGTTAGTGATGTACACTAGATTACTACGCCTCTCAGACCTTGGTCCCATGATGTGATTTTATGTACAGCTTACTAACCATATTTTTAGATTTAGCGATACCTGTACTAAAGCGAGAGATACCTGTACTAAAGCGAGAGATACCTGTACTAAAGCGAGAGATACCTGTACTAAAGCGAGAGATACCTGTACTAAAGCGAGAGATACCTGTACTAAAGCGAGAGATAACAGTACTAAAGCGAGAGATAACAGTACTAAAGCGAGAGATAACAGTACTAAAGCGAGAGATAACAGTACTAAAGCGAGAGATAACAGTACTAAAGCTAGAGATAACAGTACTAAAGTTAGAGATAACAGTATTAAAGTTAGAGATAACAGTATTAAAGTTAGAGATAACAGTATTAAAGTTAGAGATAACAGTATTAAAGTTAGAGATAACAGTATTAAAGTTAGAGATAACAGTATTAAAGTTAGAGATAACAGTATTAAAGTTAGAGATAACAGTATTAAAGTTAGAGATAACAGTATTAAAGTTAGAGATAACAGTATTAAAGTTAGAGATGACAGTATTAAAGTTAGAGATGACCGTATTAAAGCGAGAGATGACCGTATTAAAGCGAGAGATGACCGTATTAAAGCGAGAGATGACCGTATTAAAGCGAGAGATGACCGTATTAAAGCGAGAGATGACCGTATTAAAGCGAGAGATGACCGTATTAAAGCGAGAGATGACCGTATTAAAGCGAGAGATGACCGTATTAAAGCGAGAGATGACCGTATTAAAGCGAGAGATGACCGTATTAAAGCGAGAGATGACCGTATTAAAGCGAGAGATGACCATATTAAAGCGAGAGATGACCATATTAAAGCGAGAGATAACAATATTAAAGCGAGAGATAACAATATTAATGCGAGAGATAACAATATTAATGCGAGAGATTACAGTATTAAAGCGAGAGATTACAGTATTAAAGCGAGAGATAACAGTATTTAGCCATAGCATGTTATTATATATAAAATTAGGTTGATAATCAGAGGAGACTTTGTCCATATGTTATGACGACCCTATCCTGGGCAACTCTTGAACGTCTCCCTCTCTTTTTTCTGTACCCCTATAATCACATGCCTCAACAAAAATAAAGAATTAAAAAAAAAAAAAAAAACTGTAAATGAGGGGTACTGTTATACTCAGGAGACTTCGCTGAACACAAATATTAGTGTTTCAAAACAGTAAAACGTATCACAACAATTATATCGTCAGTGTAAGTGCCATTTGTGTGTGAAAAATGCAAAAAATGTCACTGTCACTGACGATATCGCCGTTGTAATTTATTTTACGGTTTTGAAACACTAATATTTGTGTTCAGCGAAGTCTTCCGAGTAAAACAGTACCCCCCATGTACAGGTTTTATGGTGTCTTGGAAAGTTACAGGGTCAAATATAGTGCTTGCGAATTAAATTCTCTGCACTTTCTCCCTGTGTTGTCAGGCATGTCAATCAAATTTAATTAATCAAATCACATAATTATGTTAAAAGATTATTTAAATATACACGTAGGGGGCGGAGCCTGACCACTGAGCCGTGCAGACGTGTCTGACATGAGCTCCTGCCTGGCGGGCAGATTTCGGGACATAAGCGGCAGTTTTAAAGCCCAAAGACGCCCGAGGGTGCACCACCCATGTAGGGAGTGCCCCACTGCACCTAACGATACCATCCCGAGGCCCGTCAGGACAAGGAAAGCAGAGATCCAAATGCGGCCTACGGGGGCTGAAGCCGGGGGGAGACGGCCGCTCTCCTCGGCGCAAGAGCCCTCAAGCAAAATTGACTCAGCCTACCCCTCCCCCCTCTGGACCGGTGGGGGTCATCCCGGTCCCCACTGGACATACCGACCAGACTGGAAAGCAGGGACGCCAGCTACAAGAAACGCTGTAACGCCAGGCACATGGGGCACAGCCAAAATGGCCGCTCGGCACAAACCAAGAGGGCGGAAAACCCACACCCAGCCACCCATGTCCCCGCTGGAGCTCTTCGATCGGCTCTGCGTGAGCTTCAGGGATGCTCTGCAGAGCCGTGGAGCAACACCCCACCAAGCAAATACCATGGTGGCCTCGTGGATAAGACCGGCAACGAGACGTAGCCACTACGTGCAAATACCACGAGCCTCCAGGAAGGCCATCCGGCAACGCAGACTCCAGCGGGCCTTGAGGCGGGAAAGGGTGCCATACCTCTGGGGAGCACGCTACAATCCGCAAGCAAGCGACACCAGGATCTTTAAACAACCCAAGCACACGAGTATTCCCATCGACCAAAACCCCGGCACCCAACGCAGCAAACTTCAAACCCTCCCGGCCAACGCCGCAACACAGAAGGCAGAAAGGATACACACCCCGCACAGCAACACCGGAGCAGACCTCCGCAGCAGAGATGTCCAGTTTAGGGGCTATGGCGGAGAACGGAGCTCTGACACCGCTGCCAACATGACCTCCTGCTTCCCGCGAGACGGCTGGATACTCCATACTGCCGAACAGAACCTTGCTGCCAAGCGACAGGCCTAGAGAACTGGCGTGGGTTAAGGGCCGGGAGTGGACTAGCTACATGTGTCTCACGCCTGCTGTACCCTTCATTGAGACGCCTGTTGCATTTTATCTACATGGCTGACATGCCTAACACTGAACTGCCACGGACTCACTAACCTGCAGATAAGCAAAGTTATAAGTGATAACATACTGACAAATGCTTTATGCACACTTTAACCCACGCTGTAATTGCCTTATGACAGTCACAGACAACACTCAGAATGTATGGATACCATAATTGTGTTACTAGCCTGCATTTCTCATGCACCCTAGCCTACACACTAACAACATATCGCTACACTACAGCCTGCTCATACGAGGTCCACACATACCATAGACCTGAAACAAGAAACCATAATCCTTGTTGTTGTTATTGTTTTTTGTAGCTTTACTCTTGAGTTATTTTAATGGTTTCCACGACAAACAAAATGAGAAGTATTATGTCCTCTGTTTTCACATGTCTGTCTAACCATTGTCATGCCTGAAGGAATATGTTCATAGATAGCATGCTTAGCCTGAATAACATTACTCTTCTTACTAGAAGACACTCACCTGTATGCACACAACATCTTCAAACCCCAACACAGCTCCTTATGTTACACAATCTATTGATGTCTACGCTAATAGAAGAACTGCACGCTACTCATCTAACTATTAACTTAATCTAAACTACAAACACTGAAACTAAACACTACAAACACTAAATTACAAACTCATTTCAATCTTTACCCTCATATTTTGTTCAGCATGTTTGCTGGTACGCCTGTTTGTAAACTGCTATAACTTATGTACTAAAAACAAAAAAAAGTGCAGCACACCATGATGACGTTAACAGATACATTGTTACTCTACCTCTGAAGCTATGTGATAATGCTGAAATGTAAATTTAACACTGCACTCAAAAATAAAGAATTAAATATACACGTAGAATTTTAATGTATATGCATTTATAGGTATTTAATTCTACGTGTATACTAATGTAATCTTTTATGTAATTATATGTATTTATATATATTTGCGGTTATTTGTATTATATATATATTAACTAGAAAAGCTACAATTTCTGGGGAAATTGTGAAGTGTTCTTGCCTCCACCAGTAGTATACAACTGGAGTGGGCGGAGTAACCTTTATTATTTATTCATATAGCACATTTAATTGCAACGTTGTTGCACAGTTACATTAAAACATACAGTTATAAAAACATTAGCAGGTGCAAATGGCCCTGTCTATGACATCACTTGCTGCTGCAGCCTTGCACAGGTCAGAGTATTTTTGCGGTTGCCATCTTCAAACGGTCGTATTTTAAAAACTATAAATCCTACAGTGAAGAGCTTTATATTGTGAGAATCACAAGACCCAGACCTACATTTTGATGTATAGTATGTCTCTGAGATATTAACAAGGAAGGCACAGTCGCAGTTTAGAAATTGCCCTTCAAATGTGAGCTTTGCAGAGTGGCGTTTCAATGAATGTCAATGGACTGCGTGAGTTGCAAACAAATGGTCATATTGCGAAAACAATCAGGACTATGGCTTAGCCGTGGACATTTTTAGTGGCAGCAGGGATAGCTGAACGTTTTGATATAAGATTTGTGTAGGTGGGCTTGAAAATGAGGGAAAATGAGGGAGTAGTGGCAGTTTAGAAATCATGTCCTGATTTTTCAGCTTTTGCCAGCTCCCACTCTAGCTTTGCCATTCATTCCTATGGGACAAATTTCGCCACAAGAATGACGATATTCCGAGAACCATTCAGCGAAACGTTCCACAAAGTAATAGCAACGCGATCGGGAACAATCTGCACGTTTTGGTAAATTTTTGTCTATGTAGTGTAAAAACTGTGGGAGGAGTTAGGGTGGCAAATTTGGCTATAATAAGAATAATAATAATAATATATATGTGAGATAACATTAAGTGGTCTTGCTATGCAAGAACACTTAATAACAAAATAAAGTTAGAATTAAATTACATATGCATATATAATTTATATTAAATTGTTTCAATATTTTAATTTATATTATTTTATTTATTTATTATTTTAATTATACGTATTTATATATAATATATACGTACATTATATATAATATATAACGTCATTCTAAGTGTATTTTAATATTAATATATATACTAATATTAAAATACACTTTGTATGATGTCACACACTTTTTTTTTTAACACACTTGTCTAATTTTTTTTTTTTTTACTTTCCCACCAGCAGGGGGACTGTGATATTTCAGACAGTCCCCCTGCTGGCAGATCCATAGCCAGCTATAGGGGGCCATGTGATCGCTCTTTGAGAGCGATCACATGGCCCCCGGGGGCCTCATTTGCCGGAGGGGGCTGCCTGGGCTGTCAGGCAGCCCCCCAGAAGAGGATCACGGCGGAGGTGAGTACACCTCTCCTCCTGGGGGCTTAAGCCGTTACAGCGTTCCATGCCGCCGCAACGGCTTTAAAGCCCTTTTAATGCGGGACGGCATGGAACGCCGTAACGGCGTTAAGTAACTTACTATATTAGATTGAGTTCCCACTACAGCTACTACTGCAAATATTTTCTAAATACTTTCAATGTTTACATGGACAGTAGAAACTGATCTGACAAGACGAACTAGCCTTCACTTCTCATGTGTGTCAATGTGCCTTGGGCACCCATGACCTTGACGCCAGTTCACTGGTTGTCCTTCCTTGTGCTACTTTTGGTATGCACTAACCACTGCATACCAGGAACAACCTACAAAATGTGCCGTTTTGTAGTGGTTAGTGCCTACCCAGTCTAGCCATCACTTTTTGGCCCTTGACAGAGTTACTCAGATCTTTTTGCTTGCCCATTTTTCCTGCTTCCAACACATGAAATTCAAGAATGGACTATTCACTTGCTGCCTAATCTATCCCGACGGGTGCCATTTTAACAATATATTCGATGTTATTCACTTCATGTATCAGTGGTTTTAATGTTGTGGCTGATCAGTGTATAAAAATAATACTCCCAATTGTTGGAATAGGTTCCTAACTGCTATTGGGCATCAGAACCAGCCACAATAATGTTTCAGCAGCAGCACTGCCACAAATAAATACCAGTTTACATTTTGGAAAGCGTGTAAATCATTTACTTTACCAAAGCTTGGGGAAAAAAAGAAAACGAAAACAAAGCACACCACAAGACAGTCTTCAATCTTTTATTTCACGGAGAAATGTTTCCTTGATGTCACATTCTTACAGTCTTCTTAAAACTAAAAACGCAAAAAATAAAAATCCTTTGCAATCCGTAAAATGTCAGGTTATCCTTTTGAAAGAATCCTGGTGATGCTCACCATAGATGCAGTTTCTCATCCCAAGAGCATAAAGCGACAGTGCATAGACCTCATGTGTTACAGACATTACAGTATCTCTGACCGAGGAGAGCAGCATGTGGAGGAGACCAGATTTATCAGCTACTTCCCAAAACCTCACACCTTCTGGGATTATTTGGCTTGTTTCCTTCCTATAATGAGATGGGTTACAATCATAGTTTGGGTTAGATCACAGTTTAGATTAGCTAAGTGTAAATAATCCTGTTTCCCCCCCAAATATGTGTGTATATTTTTTTTAGTGATACAAATGTTTTGCATATAACAAATATTAGTCAGCGTATACAATACAACCCCTAAAAAATTTAAGAATGAGTAAAAACACAGCTGCCTGGGTGTTTGAATCGGTTTATGAGCTAGAATATTAAAAAAGAGCCAAGCCTGCTATAAAAGGAACACCCTATAGTGTTAAAAAAAAAAAAAAAAAAAAACTCTCAAATATAGTAAAAAGCTTATCTTTATCCCAGCCTGGTGGTGCTGGCTCTGCCCATGATCTGCCTCCTTGGCTGAAATCATCAGAAGTGATTATCTTAATCTCAGCCAATCACTGGATTGGTTGAGATTGTCAATTCTGATGACCTCAACTAAGGAGGTGGGGGGCAGAGCCAAACGCCACCCCAGCCAATCAGCATCTCCTCAAAGAGATGCATTGAATCATTACACCTCTATGAGGAAAGTTCAGTATCTTCATGCAGAGGGTGGAGAAACTGAATGCCAGTGCTGCACAGTGTGCAGCATGCCGCAGGAAGCACATCCAATAGCCATTGGAAGTGTTCCTAGGCTGTAATGTAAACACTGCATTTTCTCTGAAACTACATTAAGCTGTAGCTCTGGTGACCATAGTGTCCCTTTTAGTAGCTTATCTAAAACACCTATTGTCTGTGAACCAGTTATTACATAGGTTGCAACGATTTAGAGAGATGGTAAGAGAGACCAATCAGGAATCTGGTAAATTCTTGAGGAAAATAAAAATAAAAAGTAAATATATACCAAGACAACTTAAAATCCTTGATCACATGTGTAGCCTTAAGCTTCACCTCTGCTAACCACTTAGTTTCAAGACCAGCCTGTTGGAAGTTTTGGTACAGTTTTAGGCCTATTTATCTTTGCACTAATTGAAAACAAGGATCTATCACTGCAAGGAATGGCTGTCACTGACCAGAGCTGGTTAAGTACTACACACTAAAGCATTAAAGGGACACCCAGAACACTTCTGCTCATTGGAGTGGTCTGGGTGCCAACTCCCACTACTCCTAACCCTGCAAGTGTAATTATTGCAGTTTTTTATAAACTGCAATAATTACCTTGCAGGGTTAACTCCATC
Organism: Pelobates fuscus; assembly: GCF_036172605.1. NCBI lineage: Eukaryota > Metazoa > Chordata > Amphibia > Anura > Pelobatidae > Pelobates > Pelobates fuscus. Next base: position 237,794,917 of record NC_086317.1, read on the forward strand.
TCTAGTGGCTGTCTTCTAGACAGCCACTAGAGGTCACTTCCTGAATCATAGCAAAGATTTCCTTTGCTAGAGCATCGCTGGACGTCCTCACGCTGTGTGAGGACCTCCAGCGTTGCTCATTTCCCCATAGGAAAGCATTGAAATCCTTTTTCAATGCTTTCCTATGGGGAGCGTTAATGCGCATGCGCGGCGCATTAGGTCTCCCCGGCCAGTGGGTGGGATCAGTCTCGCCCACCGGCCGACGGAGACAGTAGGAGGAGGAGACAGCGACGAGGGACATTGTCGCTGGCTCAGGTAAGTGACTGAAGGGGTTTTCACCCCTTCAGTAACCCGGGATTGGGAGGGAGGGGGAACTGATTGTTTTCCTGGCACTGGAGTATCCCTTTAAAGTTGCTTGGCAGAGAATAGGATAATATGTATATATCCCTATACTAAAAGCAATCAAGCAGGAGTATGAGGAGTTGTTTAGTAGAGAGCGAGCTAAACTTATGTCTATGTAGGCAGTGAGACTTGGTGATTAGGTCAACGAACCGACCACTGTATGTAACATACATGCTTTGAAGGGTCAGGTTAGATTGGGTTAATGCTCTATAGTGTTCTGAGGCTAGGCACCTTTATCAAAGGCATGTGCGGCTTAGTGCAGTTATCAGTGAGCTTAATAGTATAAAGCTGTGCTAGCCTTTTGCTCATATACAGATACATCTGGGTTGAGGGGGACAATAAAATAACATGGGGTATAAAGACAAGTTTGGCTTAAGCATAGAAAACAATTGAACCGCTGGGTATCGGATACTTGTAGGGTGACTATAAATACAGTTGTGCTCTGCCGACCAGGGTGGTAGCAGGGAGAGAGGCTACTGCAAGCCTTCACCCGATGCCACTAGTGCGCTGGAGCAGGTAGTTAAATCTACAACCCGTCGGTCGGTCTCGCGAAACAAAGTCCTCCATAGTTAGTATGCTCAGTCTCTGGTGCCTCTATTTTGGGAGATTTCACCTGACTCCGATTTGCGGCAGGAACCCTTTGTGGTTGTGGGGTGTAGTGGTGTCCCCCTGCGCCTTTTTGTTGGTCCGTGGCAACTGCTGGGCTGTGTGCTTACAGGCATGTTTCAGCTGTGGTGTCTCCGGTCCGGGCTGTAGTGATACTCTGCTGTTGGCTGGGTGTGTGAGGAGTAGTTGTAAGCTTCTGCCCCTCGTGTCTGACGCGGCCGGGCTAGCGGTGCAGTAGTGGAGCAATGGCTGCAGGCCTTTAGGTCGTTGCTGATGGCGTGCTCGTTTTAGACCTTGGTAACACTTTTGGGTCGAGGTGGGTCTGTGTGAGCCTCTCGTAGGTGGCGGTGCCGCCATTGCTTGGGCTCTGCTCGTCCGCTTTGGGTTGTTGCCCCTTTGTCGCACCTTCCGCGTGGCGCAGGCTGGTCGGTCCTGCAGTGGTGTTGTTGGGATCCGGTGCATGTGAGGGGTTGTTCGTTGCCGCTCTGCTTTTGTGGCTAGTTTTGGTGCTGGAGGCAAGTTCCTCCTCTCCAGTCGCTCCCATAATTTTTGGCATACTGCTTCGAACTTAGCTTGGAAGGCCGCTGCCCATTCCTCTGCTGACTGGTGCGGCGGGTTCATGGCCCTGCTGTCGGCCATCTTAACTTGGCCTCTTGGGGCCGTTTGGTCGGAGGTGCTGTGACAAGCGTCCCAGAGGTGGGTGTTGCTCGTTAACTGGCGGACCGGGATGACCCCCGCCGGTCCAGAGGGGGGGGAACAAGGGCCCTTTTGCACAGTGGCATCTAGTTGTGGCGGGGGGGGGGAGAGCGGCTGTCTCTCGCGCGTACACCTGTTGAGTAGGCCTCACGTGCTTGTGCGAGCGGTGCCGGTCGTTTAGTCGCTGAAGGGGTACCATAATGCTCCTCTCAGTGTCCCCTTTCCTTTCCTGGCCTTTGTGGCCCAATTAGTCGCTGTTTGATTTGTGAAAAGTGGTGTTTTATTTGTTTCGTTGCAGGAGCTCTTGAGCTAGTCAACCACTCTGCTCTGCGGTCAGGCCCGGCCCCCATAAATATATATTTCTTACTCTAGTTTCCTTAGGTAGGTGGATGAGTGATGGAAACAACCTGTATTACAACAAACATCCAACTGCATTTCTGGCAACATGTACCACTGTAAGTGCAGATATATTTGTACTTACAGGTCACCCAGGTTCAGGAGGTAGCAGCAACGATCCCCACCTTCTGCACAGCCTCTTTTTTGGCTTGGTGAGCTTGAAGAACAGCTACAGCTTCCTCGACCTGAAAAAAACAAAACAAAACAAATTAATAGTTGCTGCTGTATCTATACCATTAAACTCTCCCTTTTAAAATTAAAAAATCAAGAATGCATTTAAGTGTTGCAGCAAATTAAATTGTTATAATGGGATGCTAGCATTTTAATGGAATTAGACTTTGACCACTGATGAAATAGCCAATAAGTACTTTTCCAGTTGTAAACTAAAGATTAGCACCACTGATCTTTAGGCCCAGGTCTTTACCTTGGAACGCAGAGACTCTGGAGATTCCAGCATATGTAGCAGCTCTGAGTTATCTATTTCCAGCAGCATTCCAGTAATCTTCCCTGCCAGAGAAGGGTGCATGGCTTGGATAAGAGGGAACAGACGTTCTCCTGAAGCACAGAGAAAGACAGGAGGTGGGATCTGAGGTCTCTTTTTCACTGCCTCTCTCATCAGACACACCACTTCCTTCAACAAAAACCACATGGGACTCACCCAACATCTGCTTCTGTTCCTGTGGTGGAGCAGCAGCCAACATGGAGGCCGTGAGAGGTTCCTGTCCTTGCACATGGACTGCTGGCTGTGGGGTCTGTGAGAAAAATAAAGGATCACATCTGGAATGTAGTAGCACTGTACACAGAATTTCATTACCAAGTTTCAATCATGCCTAACATTCAGTGTAAAACTATCTAAAATAAGTTACATTTAATGAGATCTTCAGTAAACTGACTGATTAAATACAAAGAAATAAAGTCAATTCATTTACTAAGTTTCATGAACAAATGTCCTCAATTTTGTGCATATTTAGGACACAGAAGGGGTGTTCATTTTTTTAATTTTTTTGCAGTGGCTCACTTCAGAAATGCGTGCGTGGGCCGCACTCATTTTTCACGGAGAGAAAATACACACACTGACACATACAGAAACAGTTATCAGATGCACAGCTGCATACACTGACCCATGCAGATACATGGATACACTCACTGACAAAAATGCAGATACACAGACATACACCAACACAAAGATAAAAAGACACTTCACACTGACATACATGCATATACACACAATAGCACACATACAGATACCAACAGACACATGCAGATACACAGAGACAGAATGACACTTCAGATACATATAATGACACACATACAGATACAAACACTGACATGCATACAGATACACAGGGGCACTGATACATGTGGATAAACAGATACACATTCAGATACAGACACAGAATGACATTCCTACAGATACAAGCACTTACACACAGATACACACAAAAAGACAGATACACAAACTCATGCAAAATGAAAATTGTTTCACCACCCTCCTGTTTCCTACCTTTTGGGTGCAGGAAGGTGGCTTCCATGGAGTCCAGTGGCAGGCTGAGAGCTAGCAGCTCTTCCACTCTGCCCCCTCCTCTCCTTCTTTCCTGTCAAGTTCTCTTAGCTGGGAGGAAGTGACTGGCACTATTAAAGGGCAGCAGCACTGAACAGGCTGTTGAAGACACCGTGCCATTAGGTGGAACTATGTGCATGGGCCACCTGATGGGTCCTCTCAGCGTGCTGCGGGACACATTTGGCCAGAAGCTGCATGTTGGATGCTTAGGCCACACAGCAAATTTACACTCATTGCACACCTTAGGCTTTTATTTTTTTATAATGTCGTAGAGTCCACAGGTGCACTGTGGCTTTTAGCAACACATCGACTCTCCTAGCAACCAGAAGCCAGATCCTTTGCTGCTACAAGCCAAATGTTTTTGTAAAACTCCAAAATTTTGCACAGAAATCTGACCAGGATGGCAACACAACAATCAAATGCAAGAGCTGGGCTACGTATCTCCCAGCCTTCACAGACAAACAGCTTTGTGTACTGGGAAAGCTAAATAACTTTTTTTGCCAAACCACTTAACAGTTTGACAACAAACAAAACAGAGGAACTGCACCCAAAGACTGTTTGCACAAAAACACTACAAACTGATGCCGTTGTTACACTGATCTCATTAAATTGATAGTATAGATAAACTGCACATGTGTAGAATATAAACCGGTGCATGGGCAGCATATCTGACAAGATTATTATTAAACACATTTAATAACAGCTAATTCACAAAGGCTTGTAGGCACATTTTAAATGTTACTGTTGTCTTGCGTAAAATATATTAAATATTGGTAGAGCAATGATACACAGAAATCTTGCTTCCTAACTTAAATATTCCTGTACATTAAAGAAACACTTTACTGTTAGGCATCAGCAGCTCTTCTTACAGATTCATTGACTCAATGCATCCCTATGGGGAGTGTTCTATGCATCTTCATGCAGAGAGTGGAGATTCTGAATGTCAGCACTGCAATTCTTGCAGGACCACAACCAGGAAGTGCTTCTACAGGCTGAGTGACAGCAACTAGAGGTACCCTTAAGCAATTCTCAAAAAATGCAGTGTGTACACTGCTCAGCCTGCAGGTACATGTTTTTTCTGCAGGTACATGTGGTTCTGTTGCCTAGAGCGTCCCTTTAAAGCAGGAAATAAAAGTTTATGTAACGCATCACAGCCATTTCATTATACACAATCAGTAAAACATACTTTTGGATTATGTACCTGTAGTGACTGCACTCCTGGAAGTGGGCAGCGTGTGTATTTGTATGGAGGCACAGCTCGTGGAGGAGGAGCAGACACAGGCGGTCGAGGACCTATTGTTTGAGTAGCAGAAGACACCCCTACAAAAGAAAAATTCCATAAATAGAGTGATATTCTGTTGTGTGCAGGGTAGGGCGAGTGCTGAGGCACTTTTTTTTAATATATAATAAATATACACAATATATACGCAATGTGTGTGTATATTCAAAGCAATGCATAAATATCAGGCAAAATGGGAGAAAGGCTGTTTAGCAAAGAGAAAAAAAAACTATGCATGATAAATTGATGCAAACTCTACAGAGTTCAGCATGAGATGCATTTTTAACTTACCAACTCTCTGGGTTATGCTTGGGATGCCACGAGTGCCCTGAGTACTGGAAGGTGGTAAGTGGCGCATTGACTGGCGAGGACCACTCTGCCGTAGTGTATTTGGCATTGGTTGGAACCCTACGGAAATGGCATTTAAACTAATCTTTTAAATGGAAACCACCACTTCTCTGGAAATTAGACCATTTAATAAATAAATCATTGAAATGCACCTATAAATTTTGTTAACCTTTTTGTGTGATGTTCTCTTTTCTTTAACTATAACCCAGTTCAGGCATAGCCAAAGCACATATTGCAAATGAAGAGAAATAGAAACATTGTTTATTTTTTCCTCTTTGAATGCTTTTCTATGCTTACAATCAAGTGCAAAGGACAGATTGATAGGAAGCCAAGATGGAGGTGCCAATGCACAAAATAAAGAGATAAATTCTAAGGAACATTTATATTGTATGTAGAATTCCTAAAGAAATAATAAAAAGACAGTTAGGTGCCCAAAATGCATTTTAAGTTTGTAAATGTTGCCAAAGGCGGTGCCAAGTACTGACGAACTGGGTGCCCAAAACCTTGCAAATGCCGCATTTACCGTTTAAATGTTTCAGCAGTATTTAGCAAAGAAGCAGTAATTGTAAGCTAAAACTCCACTGTAGAAGGAGTGTTCCCTTCTTTTTATTTAGAAACTCAATAAGACATCTTTTGTCAGGGGTGCTCAAACTTGTGCTACAGCAGTGTAAGGCAAGGTCTATTAAGCAGCATACCTTGGGGACGGCCAGCCTGCTGCCAGCGAGGACCAGGTCGCATTTGAGCCATGTGATTGGGTGCATAGTATGTAGGTCTACTTTGGGCCTAGAAACAAAAAATACATTTATTGTTACCAAGTAATGTATTGTCCTTTATATCAACACTTATGCGTATACAGTTTACCCACCTGTGCTACAGCTGGAACAAAATAACCCCCAGGTGCAGGCTGGAATTGATTGATAAGTGTATTGGCAGGAAGAGCCCTCATTCCAGCTATGCGCTGCATGTACTGATTGGTGAGATGAGCTTTGCGTTCTTCCTTTCTTTGAGCTAGTGCTACATATAAAGGTTTAGAACCTACTATACGTCCATTCATCTCAGTCACTGCTTTAGTAGCCTCTTCTGGAGAAGAAAAGCAAACAAATCCAAAACCTTTGCTGCGCCCATCCTCTAGCATAACCTATTAAAGATATATATATATAATGAGTTGTCTGTACATACAGAAGATCAATTGTAGAAGAGGTGTAGAGACAGAACACTAGATAAATTATGCTCCGTCTGGATTTCCTCTGCATTTCTCTAGCACCTATTGACCAGTCCCTGCACTGCACAGCAGGGACAGGATGAGTTGACAGTGCTACAATTAAATGTTAAAATTCCAGTCTAGCTAAGAACTTCCTCTCACCTTGGCACTTGTAATTGATCCAAATGGGGAAAATTCCTTCCTCAGCTTCTCATCATCAATTGTGTCATCCAAGTTTTTAATGTACAAATTCACCCCCTAAGAAGAAGCAAACAGTTATTCATCAGTTACAAGGATAGCAGGTTCGAGGAGGGATTGGATAATCCATAAAACCTATTAAATGTCTATTCGTATAATACATTTTGTATACATATTACCTGATAACGACTGATCCTTTCTTGCTTTAGTTGCTCGAACCTCCTTTTGAGTTCAGCCTGACGTTCGACCTTTTTCTGTGCTCTGCCCACGAACATAATTTTCCCGTTCATGTCTTTTCCATTCATGTCATCTACAGCCTGACAAAAAAATAAGCCTGTTAGAGATGCTTAGGTTAAATAAAGCCTCCCCCTGTCCTGACCACACAAGTTAAGCAGAGCTCCCCAGCACCTGGTACTTTCTTGCAGACGTCGAGTGTCTGCCTGGTTCTCCAGGGGAGCTCTTACCTTATTGGCATCTTCGTGCTTTTCAAAGCTGACAAAGCCAAACCCCTTGGACTTGCCACTGGGATCAGTCATCACCTTAACGCTCAGAGTCTTCCCTGCAGCCAAGAGACACCAGTTACCCGCAGAGGTCACAGGGTCACAGCATGCAGGTGCACGGCACACATGATACCAGGTGCCCACATGCGGGAGCGGATTCAGAGAGCTCACGAGGTTACCCACAGCATACGCTTGAAACCAGAAGCCCACATGCTTAGGCGGAGCCACGGAGCTCACAAGGTTATCCACGGCACACACGAAGCCAGAAGCAAGTGGCCACGTGGGGCATGACCTTGCATGAAGACCCAGCAAATGACCTCACGCAGTTACCGTATTTGCTGAATGTTTCCTTCAGTCGCTCATCGTCCATGTCTTCCCCAAAGTTTTTGATGTAAACATTTGTGAATTCCTTGGCTTTGGCTCCAAGCTCTGCCTCCCTCTCCCTGCGGCATTTAAAACGGCCAACAAACCTTAATGAAGAGAAAACAGATGCCATTATTCAAAGGTTCCTCAAGCAGCCTTCATTTTTGGTCAACAGTAGTTTCTCACCATCCAAACATCCTGTTCTCTCTATGCTGTTGTGCAAATATGAAAGTCTATAAAACAAAAAAAACCCTTAAACAAAGGGCTGGTGTAGCAGAGGTGTAGAGACAGAACACTAGAAAAAAAATGTGCCATCTGGATTATCTCCGCATTTTTCTAGCACTAACTGACCTGCCCCTTCACCACACAGAAGTGACAGAATGAACTGATAGTGCTATCAACTAGCAATGTTGTTTATTATCCTACTGAATGTCACTTTTTTTGTATTGCTACATATAGACTTTTAAAAACCATATCACCATCCTAAACTTCTGATCTAGAACATTTCCCTTCCTGCCCCAGAAAATAATGCCCCTCACACTTTGCGGTCGTTAAGTAGCATGCCGTTCATCTTCTCTATGGCTCTGTCTGCAGCATCCTGGGTCTCAAAGTGCACAAATGCGTAACCCTTGGAGCCATTCTCATCACACACTACCTGCAGGAAAAGGGAGTTTTAGAGTTTGGCACATTATATTAATTTCCTTACATGTATCAGAGAGGACAAACTAACCTTACAGGAGAGAATGTTCCCAAACGCAGAGAAAGTGTCATAAAGAGCTTTGTTATCAATTGATTTGTCAAGGTTCTTGATGAAAACATTGCCCACTCCAGATTTTCTGAGGGATGGATCACGCTGGGACCACATGATGCGAATGGGTTTTCCTTTGATGACATCAAAGTTCATAGTATCCAGAGCCCGCTCAGCTATAAAAAAAAATAAACTGCATGTTATAATCATAAACACCTCAAACCAAAAGTATAAAACTATAAAAGAAATTGAACATAGCAGATTTTTTTATTTTTTTTGATGATACAAGCAACTTATGCTTCCCTTGGAAATATGACAATCCACACAAATCAGTATGCTTTTCAGAGAACGCTAATTATCCTTAAACAATTTTGCTTTTCTGTACTCTACGGTATTTGGACTTAAATATTGCAATCAGCATGTTTAGCTGAAGGCTCAAATGACCTACAGTAACCGAATTCTAAAATAAAATGGCTTTGGGTCCATAGAAAGATTGCTCATGAGTGTCAGAGTCAAGAAAATAAAAATAAAATGCATTTATGGAATACCTGTTGTATAAACACAAACAGGGTTATTTACTAAACTCCAGAATTTGGTCACAGTTTGTCCATTTTTGCCTCAATTTTGTGATTCTGAATAATTTTTTTAGAAATTGACAATCACTAAAATGAGAATTCGAAGTGAATTTCACATTTAAAGTCAAAATAACCAAACTGGAATAATTCTCTCAGTCACTAAGCTTTCAGTTCGACTACTCTTGCTTCAAATATGAATTTCACTTTGAATGTAGTTTAGTGAGTAAACCTGCTTATTATAAATTATATTATAAGTTCAGTGAATGAACTTTGTACTGCTGTGGCAAAAACTGTAGAGATCGACCTGTTGTAAATAAACACTCAGCTACTTTCTTCTGCCCTGTTTGAGACATTGATTTCCTTCATGCCTATTTTTGAAATTTTAGTTTTTAATGGAGAATGGACTTATCTTTACTGCCAAAACGTTGTTAGTCTTCTTGAGGTTTCATATCATTTATACATAATGATTTGTACTGTGCTTATACAAATGCAATATTGTAAGTAAGCGCTCACAAGACGACCTAAACGTTCTGGATAATGAACATAGGAATTAGAGTTGATGGTGTATCACAGTAGGTAGCGCTCCAGCATCTATTGAAACTGCAGCTTCCATTCCAAGCAGAGTCAACTCTGGCCAACATTCTTCAAAAGTATAGAAATAAAGTGACGTCACTCCATTCAAAGGCTGTCAAAGCTAGTTTGTTGGAATCCCAAAGGTGTTTTGTCTTCTTGAGCAAGTGTCCTCCAACATGGCAAATTAAGTTTGAGCATGGTAAGGACCAAAAATGAGTATTACAATACAGCCATTCAGTTGAGGACCTGACAACACTGAAGTGAGTGGAAGCAGTGCACCGGCTGCACCTGGGCCCAACACACCGAGGGTAAGTAAAGTTCTGATCTAAATATGTAACATTATATATCATTAAAGGGACAGTCACCAAAACAACTTTAACTTAATAAAGCAGTTTTGGTGTGTAGATCATGCCTCTGAAGTCTCACTGCTCAATTCTCTGACATTTAGTAGTTAAATCACTTTGTTGATGCACCCTAGCCACACCTCCCTGCATGTGACTTAATAGCTTGCTAGACCCTGCATGAACCTCCTGTGTGTGATTAAAGTTCAATTTACAGAGTAGGAGATAAAAACTTTTAAAGTAACATCGGATTGAAAATAAAACTATTTTGTTTTCATGCAGAGTGTGTCCGTCACAGTCAGAAAAGGTATGGGTAGGGCAGCATAAACAAACAAAAGTGATTTAAAGGACCACTATAGGCACCCAGACCACTTCAGCTCAATTAAGTGGTCTGGGTGCCAGGTCCATCTAGGGTTAACCCTGCAGCTGTTAACTCTGTTCTCTGAAACTGCTATGTTTACAATAGGGTTAATCCAGCCTCTAGTGGCTGTCTCATTGACAGCCGCTAGAGGCGCTTCAGTGCTTCTCACTGTAAAAATCACAGTGAGGAGACGCTGACGTCCATAGGAAAGCATTGAGTAATGCTTTCCTATGGACTGTTTGAATGCGCGCGGCTCTTGCCGCGCATTTGCCACTGACGTCGGAAAAGGGAAGAGAGTTCCCCAGCACCGAGGGAACCCGGCCCTGGAGAAAGGTAAGAGTTTTACCCCTTCAGCCCGGCGAGAGTGGAACCCTGAGTTTGTTTTCCTGGCACTATAGTGGTCCTTTAAATCCTAAATGGTAGAGAATTGAGCAGTGAAACTTCGGAGGCTTGATCTATACACTAAAACTGCTTAATTAAGCTAAAGTAGTTTTGATGACTATAGTGTCCCTTTAATTTCTATGGTAAATAAAGTATTCAAAACCTATAGGAAAATTTGTTTTAATGTGCACCTGTAATGACAGGTGTGATGGACGGCCTGGCATCTCCGTCAATCGCTTCTTTCTAGTAATCCCTGAGTACCATAAGCTCCACATACCAAAACCACTGTAAACTCAACAAACCACCGCAGCTTTGTTGGAATCTCGCTGTCCTCCACCCACGCTTCCAGTGGGTAGACCTCTCCGAGTCTAAAAAGCAATGCAAGCTGCTCTTACAATCATCGTTGTAAGCCAAGGTAACAATGATGATAGCAATCCCTAGAGGGAATATAGCTCTCCAATCCCCCAAACATGAGACTAAACTTCATGAAGGGCAAAACAAATCTGTTTAATGGCAGCCACAACTGGCCTTAAAGGGAAACTCCAGTGCCAGGAAAACAATCCGTTTTCCTGGCACTGGAGGGTCCCTCTCCCTCCCACCCCCCAATCCCCAGTTGCTGAAGGGGTGAAAACCCCTTCAGTGACTTACCAGAGGCAGCGACAGGTCCCACGTCGCTGCTTCCTCCTCCCCCGCCGCTCCTCCTTCTGCTTACGTCGGCCGGTGGGCGAGACTGATCTCGCCCGCCGGCCGAGGAGACCTAATGCGCATGCGCGGCAATGCCGCACATGCGCATTAGCGCACCCCATAGGAAAGCATTGAAAATGAATTTCAATGCTTCCCTATGGGGAATAGAGCGACGCTGGAGGTCCTCACACAGCGTGAGGACGTCCAGCGACGCTCTAGCACAGAAAACCTGTGCTATGAAGCAGGAAGTGTCCTCTAGTGGCTGTCTAATAGACAGCCACTAGGGGAGGACTTAACCCTGCAAGGTAAATATTGCAGTTTTAAAAAAACTGCAATAATTACACTTGCAGGGTTAAGGGTAGTGGGAGTTGGCACCCAGACCACTCCAATGAGCTGAAGTGGTCTGGGTGCCTGGAGTGTCCCTTTAAATGCAGGTCCCCATACAAGGGGCACTCCCCCCCGGACCTGAGAGTAGACTACAGTAAATCCATACACACGATTACATTGGCTCTCAGGTCCAGGACACTCCCATACAAAATAGGTCAATCCCTCCCCTATATGCCTGGGAGATGATTGAGTCAGCACTGTATTAAACCGATTTATCTCCAGGCACACACATTTTTACAAGACCCCAAAAATACCTTTAAACACACAAAATCTCCACAAGTTACATCCCCTGATAGCCCCGACCTGGGTGACCAACATATCAAAAAAATCAGCCAGATCGATTTCCTGGAAGTCATAATTTGACCAAATGCACGCATGGTCCCATGCCGTAAAGAGTTCCATAGAATTGCGGCTAAGTGCCGCTGGGGACCGACCAGGAACCTCAAAGTCTTCATGCCAAAAATAGTTCCAGGGCATTCGCGGCTAAGTCCCCTTGAAGTCTATTCGCGGTTTTGGTCCATGCGAACAGCCACCAGGGAGCTAGCGTTCGGTTCTATGCACATGAATGGAAAGTGCCGAACCAGGGAGAATAAAATATGGGTCGGTGGGCAGGAAGCCAGCTTCCACACTCCTCCTGGAGTCCGTGGCAAACGTCTGTGGAAAGTGGTGTTTGTCACAACAGGTTCACTTTAAAGCAGAATGGACACTTGACACAAGGTGACATGTCTGCATACATAGAAGAATGGGGAAGCTAAATATACATGGCCTTGACATCTTTGAACAATCTTCAGATTCTGGAAGCTTCACAGACAATGTGACAAAAGGTGCACTCTTGCATTTTACAACATGACAATTCTGTAACTAACCGCAATGTTGATACCCGTGTGGCCAGACATGTAAGACATACACATGCAGCCAATCCAGAAGTACTCCAATTTCAGGCAATACAAAAGTTTTCACTTAATCATCGAAAAGGGGACATCAACGTCACACTGCTGAGGGCAGAGTCACGATGGATTTATTCCTTTAAGACTTTATCTTCAAAAGGACTAAACGAAAAATTTAATTTTACCCCGTTCATATATTCATGATTATTGTTGCTTTTTATATTTTTCATACAGTTTTTGCTAACTTCATCATTTCCCTTTTTCAATATCACTCTGTAGTTCATTGTATTTAATTATTTTGCTTTCAATAATTTCTCTTTGTTCTACGTGATCTTTGTCCTTACCATATGATTATTTGTAACTTTATATATGGATCATCGTATAACTCGTGATTGCTTTTGTCTACTTTGGGTACCCTGTAAACTTTGCTCTTTCAATGGCCATCTATTTATATAATTTGTCATGCGACAGTAATAATCTAATCACTTCAGGTACAAACTATGTTTTTCTTTAGTAGAAATTCTCTTAGTTGTCATGATGAGAAACTATGTCCCGGATTCACATTGTACTCTTATTTATTTTCGAACACAATGGAACTTATTATGACAATTAATATTCCCATCACTGATCACATGATTAAGAATTTTTATGTGGCTAAGATCATGCCCTACTCTGTTTTGAATATTTTTATTGTTTTCACAATATAAACGCATTTAGCAATCTGAGTTGTAATAAAGCAAGTAGTTGCCCGCGCAGGGGCATAAGCATTGGTTAATAAAGGTGCAAACATTTCGTCGCTTACGCAGAAGCGGATTTGTCATATCCTGTATAGCTGGTTTGAGCGAGTGCTTTATGTCAGCTGGTTTGTGCAAGTGTTTTGTGTTAGCTGGTTTGAGCGAGTGCTGTGTGTTAGCTGGTTGGAGCGAGTGCTGTGTGTTAGCAGGTTGGAGCGAGTGCTGTGTGTTTGCTGGTTTGTGCGAGTGCTGTGTGTTTGCTGGTTTGTGCGAGTGCTGTGTGTTTGCTGGTTTGTGCGAGTGCTTTGTGTATGCTGGTTTGTGCGAGTGCTTTGTGTATGCTGGTTTGTGCGAGTGCTTTGTGTATGCTGGTTTGTGCGAGTGCTTTGTGTATGCTGGTTTGTGCGAGTGCTTTGTGTATGCTGGTTTGTGCGAGTGCTTTGTGTATGCTGGTTTGTGCGAGTGCTTTGTGTTTGCTGGTTTGTGCGAGTGCTTTGTGTTTGCTGGTTTGTGCGAGTGCTTTGTGTACTGGTTTGTGCGAGTGCTTTGTGTACTGGTTTGTGCGAGTGCTTTGTGTACTGGTTTGTGCGAGTGCTTTGTGTACTGGTTTGTGCGAGTGCTTTGTGTACTGGTTTGTGCGAGTGCTTTGTGTACTGGTTTGTGCGAGTGCTTTGTGTACTGGTTTGTGCGAGTGCTTTGTGTACTGGTTTGTGCGAGTGCTTTGTGTACTGGTTTGTGCGAGTGCTTTGTGTACTGGTTTGTGCGAGTGCTTTGTGTTTGCTGGTTTGTGCGAGTGCTTTGTGTTTGCTGGTTTGTGCGAGTGCTTTGTGTACTGGTTTGTGCGAGTGCTTTGTGTACTGGTTTGTGCGAGTGCTTTGTGTACTGGTTTGTGCGAGTGCTTTGTGTACTGGTTTGTGCGAGTGCTTTGTGTACTGGTTTGTGCGAGTGCTTTGTGTACTGGTTTGTGCGAGTGCTTTGTGTACTGGTTTGTGCGAGTGCTTTGTGTGCTGATTTGTGTATGTGTTTTGCATTGGTTGGTCCGTGCACGTGTGGTTTCTTAGGCATAGCATAGCATATACAATGTAGTATTCAGGCAGGTAGATAGGCAATAGGAAACATGTGGAGCTTATGGTAGTCATTTAAAAACATAACGTCATGTCCTCGCTGCGCTACCCTGCGCAAGTTCAACTAGAGGTAGTAAGTATATAAACACTTCAAATTAGATGTGTCAATATCACTTAGTCTATTAAAACTCTGATATGCTGGGTAACATATGCTTATATATCCTTAATCGCTAATACTATGGGAATAGCTTGACCATAACTAGCTGATATCAAATAAGCAAAGCAAGTAAAAACTAAAAAACAAAAATTGCAGAGAGAACGGGTTCACTAACGGAGTATCAAGAAACAGTCCCATTAGCCTTGTCAGTCCTTCGTTGATTTATTTATCCTTTGCTTGGGACAGTGCTCAGGTGAAGTAGAGCTGTATAGCGGCATTAATTGAGCCTCTCCGCTGGAGGTGGCAAAGTAGTGCCTGGCAGGATAGGTTGTAGCGGTGCAGGCTGCTCTCTACTGTGGCCTCTGGAATGCTGATGTCAGGTGTGCCCCTATTTATCCAGTTGGCCGGTCAGTGCAAGGTCTCTCTAGCACCCCCGGTGCATCTGTCCCCCTCTTTTCCCCCTCCAGGCCTGCTCCGGCCGTGTAATCGGGTGCACTGCAGTGCTGTGGGCACTCAGGGATGTCGGTAGTCCGGCAGACTCCCACCCCTGAAAAGTCCTCGGCCCCTTGTCCCCTGCACCTCCCCAACTCCCACAGTTCCCCGTCGGAGCTCCAGCCCCTAGGTGCCTCACCCTTCTCCGGTCTCACACTTGTCGCCGGTGTTCGCCTCCCCGGCTACCGGTCCGCCGGGGGTCCAGCTCGCCCCAACGACACAGGGCTCGCAAAGTTGGGGGCATCCCTCCCTGGACCACCACCAAATCCTGGGGTACAGGCCGGCTCCGTGCCGTCCATTCAGCCGCCTGGAGGGGTCCAGCCGTGGGATTTGTCACACCGGGGGTCCAGGCTACCTCACTTCCCTCCTTGCGGCGTGTGCTTTCAGCGGCCATCTTGGTGTGGGGGTGAGCTCCCCGCTCTGCAGCACTCCTGCCTCCAGTCTCCGGAGATTTGACTCGTGGGCCGGGATCACCCCCGCCGGCCCGAGGGGGGGGGAAGCGGGGCCGGGTCCGGTTTCCCCTCTCTCTCTCTCAGCCATCTGGTCTCGTGGCTCCTGCCGTTGCCGTGTGCGTGTAGGCCTCATGGGCTCAGCTTGCTCCGGTTACTCGGGTTGCGCGGCTGTGGCTTAGCAGGTGTCCCTGCGTTTTGCTCCTGTGCCTCTCCCTTACTCCAGGTATGCTTTTGGTGTCTTATTTTTGAATATTTTGGTATGTTTAAGCAGCTCAGAGCCGGAGCCGGCATGGATGGCTGCCGCTCGGCTCGGCAGCCCGGCCCCGCCCCAGATCATGCCCTACTCTGGGCTACTAACATACAAGACACGAAAACGTCATTACTATATTATGACCGCATTATATTACTAATTCATGGTTCCCGATACCATAATGGCTGTCTCATGTATGAATCATCATATAACAGCCACTTCAACTGTTTAACTAAATGACTTAGCAGTTTAGTTTATTTGAACTGGATTACTAATTTTGCAGCCCCAAGGGGTATCTATATCTATATTACCGTAGGAGACTTTCAATAAACATCGAGTGATCCATATTGGACATATACATTAAACCAATTCTTTGCCTAATTACGGTAAGATATTAACACATATGGGTTAATACACCCATGAAAATTTTAATCCCTTACATATTACACTCCTGGCTGTCCTATGAGAACTTCAGAACGACCAAGGATATATCCAATCAGGGGAGGAAGTGCCAAATTTAAACCTCAGTTTTTATGAACACAGCTCCCCTGGAAGAGCCAGTTAGTGGCGAAATGCGCGTCGGGCAGTTGTGTGGGAGAGTGGCTCAGGATTTAGGGAAGATGCTGCAGCTTTACTTTTGATTATATTCAACAGCCAATTCATACTTCAATTTTATCGTTTGTTTCTTTTCCCATTTTCCTTTTCTATCTTCAGTTTAGTATAATCAGTGGGAATCTTATACTTATAGGGGTGCCTTCGAAGGCATGTTAGCATTAGTTTATTTAGCTATATTAGCAGCCGTAGGGGTGCCCTCGAAGGCACAATAGGTATCTATTGCTTTCCTTTCTGTACTCTCTTTGCTAACTTGTATCTAA
This sequence comes from Pelobates fuscus, assembly GCF_036172605.1. NCBI lineage: Eukaryota > Metazoa > Chordata > Amphibia > Anura > Pelobatidae > Pelobates > Pelobates fuscus. The sequence continues at coordinate 237,811,407 of NC_086317.1, forward strand.
CAGCAGATACTGTTTCTCCCTGCCTTTTTTCTTCCGAACTTGACATATGCTCTGCAGTTACTATTTTTATGTGGCAACAGACTCTATACATCACACAATCATTATTATATTACTTTTTTTCATTACTATTTTAAATGATTCAATAAATAATAAGTTTTATCTCAATTAATTTTGCTTACTATTAAAGGACCACTATAGTGCCAGGAAAACACTTGTTTTCCTGGCTCTATAGGGTCCTTGGTCCCCCCTCCCGCCGGGCTCTAAGGTGAGGAAGGGGTTAATCCCTTACCTTTTTTCTCCAGCGCTGGGGACTCTCCTCCTTTCCCCGTCATCAGCTGAATCCGCGGCAAGAGCCGCGCGCACAGTCAGTCCATAGGAAAGCATTCTCAATGCTTTCCTATGGACGCTGGCGTCTTCTCACTGATTTTCACAGTGAGAAGCGCGGAAGTGCCTCTAGCGGCTGTCAATGAGAGCCACTAGAGAATGGATTAACCCTAAAGTAAACATAGCAGTTTCTCTGAAACTGCTATGTTTACAGGAGGCAGGGTTAATCCTAGATCGACCTGGCACCCAGACCATTGAGCTGAAGTGGTCTGGGTGCCTATAGCGGTCCTTTAATGGGTTGCTTTCTTTCATGAAACTTGTTGGAACTTGATTTAGTTCCACCTTTCTTTTATGAGTGGTCCTTGTTTTTGTTCTCACTCTTGCATATAGTTTAGATGCACTCATGCATATGCAAGTAGAAGAATCCTGCATGGAAGAATCCTGAAAGGTCACTGGATCCTCCAGATTCCGCTCAGGAGACCCCAGAACTGCCAAGTGCACAAGAAGATTTAATTTCCCTAAAGACACTTTACAGAGCAGTTGGGAATGAATGAAAATAAATATGTGGCAGTGGACGCTACTCTATGCCCTGACCTTTGCCAAAAAACAATTTGCACATAAACAGTAGTCCTCACTTTGTCTCATGATTTTGGGTTGTATTGGGATTTTAATTAGGTCCTGAAACACATTATCCATGTGAAAATCTGTGCCATTTTAAAAAGAGTCCAATTCAGTATTTAATACTCAAAAATATAGTTGATCCATAATATCCATCAGTTGTACAACAGTCTGAAATCTACCAGGCGACCCATGTTTTATCCTAGTAAAATATCCTAAAAGACCAAATGCAAGAATGAGTGTCTACTAACATTTGCATTATTATAATTAGTATTAGATGTTAGCCTTATTTCAGACATCCTGCAAAAACTTCTATATGCAGCCTATAAAATGCCTAAAAGTAAAACATTTTTTTATCCATCACTACAAAATGTATCAATAAATCACTCCAGTTCAATATATTCTGGATACATTTGCTAGGCAAGGCAGCTACACCTTGGATAAGGGTGTTAGTGTATGATAAACAGTAAATAGTGTAACGTTCTGCTTCCAGTGTAAATGAAACCATGCAGAAGAGGGGTCAGGCTGTGAAGGCAGACATGTAACCAATAAATGCACTCCACCGGACAGCAGCTGGCCTTTGGATGGGTTTATTTATAGCGGTGAAGGAAGGGTTGCGTGTGCACATGTACAGAATGCAAGCCTAAAATGCAACTCAAGTAACTATAGTAGAAACACTAAGTGTTTGTGAAAGTTCTAGAAACCCGTTAGGAATTAAATTCTGATATTTCAAATGATATTCCACTTTCTACCTCTCCATTGAGTTATATGGGGCCAACAGCAGGGTAAAATCATCATGCATAGGCAATGTGTCTGTCCATAGATCCATATTCAGCATTTTGCCCAGTTCCTCCAGATGGCATTTTAATAAGCCAAACATGCAGGTAGTGGCAGACACACATTTATTAGAATGGATTAATTGTACATTTTGTTGGACCTTAAAACGTGACTCATTGTCTATACATGTCCTGCCCATGCCATCCACAGGCTGCCCGGAGGGTGACCGAGGACTCACCATCTGCCGGCTGCTGGAAGTTCACATAGGCATATCCCAGGGAGCGGCGGGTGATCATGTCTCTGCACACCCGGATAGACAGCACGGGGCCCGCGGGGCTGAACTTCTCATACAGCATGGCCTCCGTCACATCGGGGTGCAGGTCACCCACATACAGGGAGGCCATGGGGTAACTGCTGGCCGCGGTGTGCATCCCCCCAGCGCCGGTACCGGGGACTGGACGGGGAAGAGAGGAGGGTGGCTAGCTGGGGAGGAGGGTGGCTAGCTGTGTCTCCACAGGAGATAACACCGGGCTGTGGCAATGCCGTGGCTGATGGGTGTCTAACGTGGCGCTGGGGGCAGTCTGGCTGCAGATGGCCGGTTACTCGGGGCCGGTGTGTGGCTCTGCTTGGTGCGGCAAGCTCATTAATGGCCGGGTGGCTTTATTTCAGTGTTAGATGGCTGTCCTGCTACACGGGCCCCGGGTACCGCCGAGTGACTAGCTCAGGCCGGATCCCCGGCTCGGCAGCGAGGACAAGAAAGACCGGTAGAGCTCAGGAGCTCGGCTTTTATATCCGGGTCACAGGGCAGCCAGGACACCGGGAATGGCACAGCGACCCCTGCCGACCGCCCCCGGTACTGCGCCCGCCGCTCTACCTGCACCGCCATGTATGGTGTCAGGGGAACATGACCGCATGGGTCACTGCACGTTATGTCTAGCTGTTACCTTTCTTTTTTTTATCCATGGCTCGGTGTTTTTGTTGATATTTGGTTCACTGGTCGCCATCTTACCGAGTCTTCATGGAGAGCCGCCATCTCACCTATATTGGGATCATTGTGTGGCTGGCACATCATGTTAAATAATATCGGTTTAATACTTCATATTTCTGTAGACTATTATTTAACTGCAGGGTTTCTAAAGCTGACCTGCATTTTTATTTTCTAACACTTCAAAGCAGACAACAGAAAGGACATTATTGTAATTCAAGAAATTATGAAGCTCCTCATTTATTTTTTAATTATCCATTATTAAAAAGTATGAAATACCAGATACCAAAGGCTTTTTTCCCCCCCAGTCATCATGGTCTTCCTTATGCCTTAGGCTGCCTACATCCCTCCATAATGCCAATGCTCTAAATATTGAAGAAATACAGACGGTCATTGAATCTTTCTACATCCCCTCACCTCTGACTCCAGTATTCCACAAGTTAAATGTTCCAGGTCTGAAAGAACTCCCCAAGTTCACCCCTGCCTTTAGCACCTTATTACGTTTGGCAGAGGTAGTTCACCAGTCCTCTATATCCCCTCTATCCCCAATCTATGATTGCTGTATTTATACGATTTCAATATTTCCAGTTAACCCATTTCATTAACTTGTTCTTCGCCAGACCCATCAAGCCTTTAAAGGCAATGAACTTTAAAAATGTATTTACTGCTCTTAAACTGATTAGTCATCACGTCTCAGAGTTCTACAGACTTATCCAATACAACACAACCTAGAAATGACCTGTTTTGGCTATAATTTGGTCTAAAGAGCTAAATCTTCAACTTGTACAGGATACTTACCTTTCTAAGCTCATCATCTACAAACTCTCATATGTATTTAGTTAATTACAAATTGATCAGTAGATAGCATTTTACACCTCATGCCCTCGATCAGATATCACAATATACCCTCAGTGTGTTGGAGATGCAGCAAGGAGCCATGTTCAACTGCCCATATATTGATACCGGAGAAACTGACGGAAGCGAAGCACAGAGAGATGGACACAGGTTTCTTCAGGAAGGAAGAGATTCTTTATTGGATCACCGATCGGGACTCAGAGGGACTAGCGTCACCAAAATACAACAAGTTCTGAGCCCCGGACAATAGTGCAGGCTCCTTATATAGGCACATAACTCCTCCCATATTAAGCTCCACCCGCACATTCTCTTGACCAATCAATACAAATAAGAATTAACTTCCTGCTTGACCGCATGGCCTGTCCAGCACAATGGAGGAGGGGAATACTACATCCTGTATTCTTGCATATGCTCCGTACACTACTGATCGTATCTTGCCTCGTGCAACCAACTGATCGATACGTCAGCATATGCACGTACACATGCCACGTGGTAATCTCGGCCTGCTAAATTTATTTTTACCGAGATTCCACCACATTCCCCCCTTTGATGCCTCTTGATATTTCACAATTACTTGAGGCATCACTTAACCTTAGTTTGCATACACCGCAAGTTACCTTGAACCAGACCAGACTTAACTTATGATGTGAATCTTCAACACTCATCTTCCTGCATTGGTTCTCCTTGATCTAGAGCCTTATATTTATAAATTGCCATTATCTGTGCAGCAGCCTTCCTTTCTGCTATATTTTCTATCAGGCTTTGCACAGACCTAACTACTAAGGGTATAAGACACGGCAGGAGTAGACACAACATTAAAATCAGTAGGACTCCACCTACCACTGCCTTAAGCCCTCCAAACCACTCATACCAGCTACCAAACCAACTACTTGGATTATACCCTTTCCATACCTGAGTAGGCACATGCGCTAGTTTAACCATATGGCTAGTAAGCTCAGCTATTGCTTGCCCTTCGTCATCTATTTGAAGACAGCAATTGCTCAGGTTAAACTTCCCACATACACCTCCCTCTACTGCCAATAGGTAATCCAAGGCTAATCTATTTTGGTAGACTGCTGTCCTCATCCTGGTATTATGCTTCGCTAGAAGATTGAGCGCTTGTGATGTTTCGTTAGTAATAATCTCAACCACCGCCTGTAATCTTATAATACGGTTGAGCATATAAATAGGGGTTCTATAACCAAAGGTACCATCTTCTGCCCACGTGGCTGGCCCATAATAATCTATGATACGCTGGGGAGGCCATTCATCATCTTCCCAGGCGCCTATCTCTATGGGTCCCCTTTTCTTCCTATGATTCACATCATACACTTTAACACCTAAAGTCTCACCTGTTTCAATAGGTAACAAGAAGAAGGATGGTTTGAGCATACCCAACACACATGCCCCTTCCCAGTCCTGTGGCAACTCCGAATAGGCTTTCTTACCACAGATCCAGTACAAATTTGCTGGGGCTCTCCAGGTAGATGTGATGGATAAATCAAACCACACATCCTTTAAATTGGCGTATCTAGCAAACGGGTTAGATGGTTCTGAGACATTTGAAGCCGACCACCAAGTTGTATTCTTTGTATCATCATCATAAGCTTTTTGCCCTAGACAAGTTAATTCTCCTACAGAAGTATTATACATTATTCCTTTCCTTGCTATGCAAACATAACCTATGATGGAGGTCTTTAATCTCCACTCAGATTTACCTCTAACACTCATATGATAATCGGCTTGTGTAGATATTAGTTGGTCAACTGCCTCAGAACCGGACATTACCTCCTTTGCTTCCCAAGGCCATTGGTCTCCCATGTTAGTACCTCCACACACATAGCAGTTGGTAACATTAAGACTACCGGCAATACTTTCAGCTAAGTCAATGAACAGGTTTTTAGCATTATGGGGGATCTTATTATCTATACTCATCTCTTCATAAAAGGAATGGTATACTTGATGAGTTTGGGAGGATACCGTATCAGTCTCTATCCCTATAAACAATACTGTCCCAGGATCTAAACCCGTCCCGTATATTTGAAACCCAAATAAATTGCCATACTTGTCTAAGAACTTATCGGGGTTATTTATAAGTATATGGACTGGGTTACATTCCATAGACTTACAATATGGGCTGGTAGGCAACTTAGTCACTATCATGTCTTTGTCTACTGTCTGTCCCCAAGTTGCCCACCCCACACAAGACCAATATGGGCAAAAGTTATAGTCTTTATTTGGGCATCTAGGACTCACATATTTATTTTTACTACTGGGACAAATATATTTATCATTAGACCCATACGTCCTCTCCCATCTAAGATCCCCACATACATTCCACGGCTTTCTACCACTTGATATCGCTTTACACGCATCAAATAGCAGAACACCCGAAGAATGTACGGATTCTAACACTGTCTTATTAATTAGGGTCCCCTGAGGATCTCCATTCCTGAGAGTCAACCAAATTGTACGGGGTTGATACTCTGGACTGAAGCACCTAGGTTCTCCTATTCCTAAATGGCACACACTATAGTCTATATTTAGGTATCTACATCTCGATACATCTCCTTTACACTCGTATTGTGAATGCCAAATTAGGGTTTGGGAAATATGGTTACCTGTTCTTGTAGTCTTAATGCATACCTCACAGCTAGGAGTGTCGGTACCTCTACCTTCCTGAATATAAAAATACACATAAATAAACATTATCATCAACACATCTTTCGCCGTCATCCTCAGTCTTCGTCCGTGCGAAGGCACCTCAGCTTCCAGGATGTAAGGGCTGCAGGGAATGGAGTTCTGCTCGTCTTCACAGGAGTCCCTTCGAGACTTTCCTGGCTTATAAACTATACGTCGGTGGGCGGACAGGCTTTATTGCGGCCTTCTCACTCACGCACCAAATCCCAAAAATAATACAATTTGTAATCCACAATAGTTCCTCGTTACTCCGACTGAGTCGTGCGTTTTAACCGGATCTTGCAGGGATTCTCTGGATCTGCTGTAACTTGCCAAGAATCGACTGCTGCTGGTTTAACCCTGGAGTGATGTATCCACGGAGTCACTTCGGCTACTTTTATCGCTGTAGGGGTAGACAAAAGAACAACATAAGGACCTCTCCACTTGGGCCCTAACGGTACATTATTCCACTCTTTAATCCACACTTGGTCTCCTGGATGGTAACTATGAACTGGGGGATAAATATTCACAGGTAATCTATCTTGTACCCATTTCTGTGCCTCCTCCATAGTCTTACCCAACTCTACAACCTGCTGCCGGGTAATTCCTTCTCCCAACTGACTCAAGTCCCCCCTTAAGTTACCAAGTACGGGAGGTGGTCGCCCATACATGATTTCAAAAGGAGAGAGGCCCATCCTTCTGGTAGGGGTACTGCGGATTCGCAATAGAGCTATGGGTAAGAGAACGTTCCACTTAAGTTGGGTTTCCTGACACATTTTAGCCAACTGATTCTTAATAGTTCTATTCATTCTCTCTACCTTACCAGAACTCTGGGGTCTATATGCTGTATGAAGCCTCCACTTTATACCAAGCATATGAGTCAGTTGTTGTAGGCACTGATGAACAAAAGCTGGACCATTGTCCGATCCTATAGAACAGGGTAGTCCATATCGGGGTATTATTTCTCGTAGCAGGAATCTCACAACTTCTCCTGCTTTCTCTGTACGAGTAGGACATGCTTCTACCCAGCCTGAATAGGTGCACACAATTACCAGCAGGTAACGATGTCCACCCGATTTAGGCATCACTGTAAAGTCAATTTGTAAATCGGACATGGGGAGTCCCCCCATAAACTGGACTCCTGGTGGCTTTACTGGTCCTTGTCTTGCATTATTTTTAGCACACGTTACACATCTTCGTACAATGGCCTGAGTCAAGTTGGACAATCTTGGTATGTAGAAATGTTTTCTGAGAGATTCTTCTGTGCTGTCTCTCCCAGAATGTGTCCCGTTGTGATAATTTTGGACAATTTCTACCGCTAGTGATGCTGGTATGACTATTCTTCCATCTTCTAGCTGATACCACTTGTTCTCCAAATACTTTCCTGGTTCAGTCTTTTTTTTTTTTTTGTCAATCTTTATTTTATTGAAGCTTTATGGGTACGTTACAGAAAGAAAAAGTAAGAAAAAGTAAGGATACATGTATCGTGGTAAATGCACGTATAAACAGTTGTTAATAACATTGGTACATTCTTACATGAGTGTCCGCTTCATTTTATATTATAAAACGTCTTTGTGTTGTCAGGTGAAAGATGCCTATATAAAGGTGGTGTATAGTGTCGTCCGGTTGCAATATCAGGCTACATGTGTAAGAATAAGGAGCGTGGTTCGTTTGCCTTTGCCTTGCTCTTGTGTCGTGACATGGATCATTATAGTCGTGACAGTACATTAAAGCTAGCACTGCGTTCATCAATAAAATATTCGGTGCAGTCGGGGGGTACACTTTCATGTGTGCTAAGGCTATCTAGTGCTTTTCAATGGTAGGAGTCAGTGGGTGACCTGAGCTATTCATGTAGTTAACATACCCCGGAACCTTCTACATGCTGTATTGTTTCTGTTTGTGTTGTTCGTGTCTTCCCATTTGTAGTTTTGACAAGTGATAAGACGTTCACATACAAAGTGAACTTTAAAGTCGTTTGAAATATGCACGTATATAAAGTGAATTTTGAGAAGTTTCTCGGGTGTTTGTACGTCCGTCGTGCGTCTATTCGTGTGCTGCGGTGTTGAAGGCGGTATCAGTGTGCCTACCCGGTGTCATATACTCCGCCCGGTCGGTTGTAGTCTGCACCTTAACATTATAGGAAGTGTGGGCGCCTGTGGTACCTAGTGTAATCGTTTATCTGTGGTGTTCAGTATAGGGTGTCTACTGGTGGCAGAGACTTATGTTTGTGTGGGGGGAGTCGCTACAGTGGTCCTATCTCTTGCCGGGGTTCCGTGAGGGTGGGTATGAGGCCATTTCAGAGTTGTTTTAACCCCCCGTGTAGTAGAGTATCTGAGTGTGTTGGTATGTGTCTAACCTTTGTGCATAGAGTAACCTATGTCACCGTAAGCGTTGTAAGTGTGCATTGCGCCACATTATTATACAGGAGAGGTATTATAGAGGCAAACAAGGTTAAATAAACTTAACGTTAAACGATAACATGTGAGCGGAGTGTATTTAGCCAAAGTTCAAATTGTGCCGGGTACCACTGTTCCCTGTTATCGAGCACAGTTCTTTCAGGTTGGGGCCGCTGGGCGTTCGCTGACTCTCGGGGTGAAGGGCACCGATCTCTCTGGGTCCCAGTCGTGTGTGCCCGAGGTAGTTGCTCTTTCCGCAGGTAGTGCCGGGAGACCCATAGATTGCAGGTACGTGGTTGCTTCTTGTAGGTTGGACAGTCTCTTCGTGGTCCCGTCTCTGGTGACTAGGAGGGTACGTGGTAGGGCCCACCGGTAGTCCACACCAGCGTTGCGGAGTTGGCTGGTCGCTGGGCCCATCGATTTACGCCATAGCATCGTGGAGCGGGTTATGTCTTGGTAAAACGATAGTTGCGCATTTTCAAAATTAAGCGGGGTTTTGCCCCGGATTGCTGTCATCATTTGGATTTTATCGGTGGTCGAGTGGCATCGAACTATCACGTCCTGTGGTGCTCCGGCTGGTGCCTGCCGTGGTGTCGGGATCCGGAAGAGGCTCTCGAAGGTAAGTTTCTTTGCCTGCGTGTGTGGCAGTATCGATGTGGTGAGCCTCCTGATGTAGTGGGGTAATTCCGTTAGAGTGACAGAGTCAGGGATGCCCCTTATCTTAACATTGAGGCGCCGGTGGCGGTCCTCGGCTTGGTCAGCTCTGGTTAGGAGCGCGGTTTGGGATGCTTGCAATTGATTAATGGTGTCTTTTATGTCCAGTACCTCCTGTCTGAGCTCTAGGATGCCATCTTCGGAGGTCTGAGTGCGGACTATAACCGCTGTGATTTCCTTCTTGAGTAAGTCCAGGTCAGCAGCATGTAACCGCCGCATTTCTTGTAGTAAGTCCGCTATGTCCTGTTTCGTGGCCGGCGTTTTGTTGGGTACCAGTGCCTGCTCCACCGTGTTCAGTTCGGGCTGTGTGGAGTGAGTGGGCCTATCTGCTGGTCCCTCTGGAGCTTTCGGGCCCTCAAATTGCCCCTGAGCCGCCGTCGCGGTAGCTGGGCGCTGTAACATCGCGCCTATGTCCTGAGTGTCTCTGGTTGTTGACAGGGGGGCTTTGTGGTTTTTTTTGCCCATGATTTCGATGGGCTTTGGGGCGTGCTGGGTCTGGTGTGGAGGGGAGTACAAGTAGGTCTCCGGCCACTCCGGTATTTCCCACGAGGTTCGAGCGTTACGCGGTCCGGGGAAGGCCCCAGGCCTCCGGCGTGTCTTCCTACTGGGTTGCGGGAACAGGAAAGGCATCGGATTGTAGCTCCCGACCGGGGGTATCGAGGTGGGGGGTGTCCACTCTCCGTGGTGTGTCTGGCACGGTAATTTACCCCTGTCTTTCGTTCTCCTTTGTCGGAGCTCTAGTTAGTTGCGGCCATTTCGTTTGAGCGCTCGGCTCCGCCCCCTCCTGGTTCAGTCTTTAACCACTCCTCTTCTTGAGCTGTATAAACTGGAGTCCATTGGGACAGTGGAGTTGGTATAAGAGCAGCTATATGCCCCACATATTCCTGTCTTCCTGATTCAGCAGCACGCTTAGCTGCACTATCTGCCATCCGATTTCCCTTGGTTACATCACCATCTCCTCTCAGATGCGCTCGACAATGTATGATACCGACTTCTTTCGGCTCCCACACTGCTTCCAATAGTTGTAGGATTTCAGCTGCGTACTTGATTTCTTTGCCTTCTGAATTCAGTAGTCCTCTTTCTTTATACAAAGCTCCGTGGGCATGAGTGGTTAAAAACGCATATTTGGAGTCCGTGTAGATGTTCACTCTTAAACCTTCAGCCAATTGTAACGCTCGTGTCAGTGCTATCAATTCTGCCTTTTGTGCTGATGTTCCTTTCGCCAGTGGCCGAGCTTCTATCACCTTGTCTATTGTTGTCACTGCATATCCTGCATAGCGGATCCCTTCTTTCACATAACTACTGCCGTCGGTATAATATTGAACATCGGGGTTCTGGATGGGAAAATCACGAAGATCTGGTCTACTTGAGAATACTTCATCCATTACTTCCAAACAATCATGTTGACTTTCAGTAGGTTGTGGCAAAAGGGTAGCTGGATTTAAGGTGTTTACAGTCTCTAAATGCACTCTTGGGTTTTCACACAACATTGCTTGATACTTGGTCATACGGCTGTTACTAAACCAATGATTTCCTTTGTAATCCAACAACGTCTGTACTGCATGTGGGACTCGTACATAAAGTTCTTGACCTAGAGTGAGTTTATCGGCTTCAGCTACTAGCAGGGCGGCTGCAGCTACGGCTCTTAGACAAGGTGGAAGTCCGCTGGCCACTGCATCCAATTGCTTAGACATGTAGGCAACAGGTCTTTGCCATGATCCCAAGTACTGTGTCAATACTCCCATAGCCATTCTTCTTTGCTCATGTACATACAGGTAGAATGGTCGTGTGTGATCAGGTAGACCTAATGCTGGGGCACTCATCAAAGCCTTCTTCACATCTTCAAATGCCGTTTGCTGTTCTTGGGTCCATAAGAAGGGGTCGTGCTCTGTACCTTTGATAGCTGCGTACAGAGGTTTTGCCAGTATCGCGTAGCTGGGAATCCATATCCTACAGAAGCCTGCTGCCCCCAAGAATTCTCGCACTTGTCTTCTATTCTTGGGTATCGGTATTTGGCACACAGCTTCTTTTCTCTCTGGCCCCATAATTCTTTGACCTTCAGGAATCCCAGATATTTGACAGTTGGCAAACACAACTGAGCCTTCTTTCTAGACACCTTGTATCCTGCCTTCCAGAGAATGTGTAGTAGATCGTGCGTTGCTTGCTGACAGATTTCTTTTGTAACTGCTGCTATCAACAAGTCATCTACATACTGTAACAATACACACTCTCCTGGGATGGACTCGAAATCCAGTAGATCTTGACTTAGAGCTGAACCAAATAGGGTAGGTGAATTTTTAAACCCTTGGGGCAGTCTTGTCCAAGTCATTTGGCGTTTTGAGCCCGTTACAGCGTTCTCCCATTGGAAAGCGAAAATACATTGACTTTCTGCGGCAATTCGGAGGCAAAAGAAGGCATCTTTGAGGTCTAAGACTGTAAAGTAAGTAGCCCCGCCCGGAATTAAAGCAAGCAGGTTATATGGATTGGGTACAACTGGATGTATACTAACAACCGCATCATTGACTGCTCTCAAGTCCTGCACAGGTCGATACTCATCTGTACCGGGCTTTTGAACAGGCAGCAATGGGGTGTTCCAGGGGGAAGTACAGAATTTTAGGATACCATACCGTATGAACTTATCCAGATAAGATTGGATGTTCTTCTTAGCCTTCTGCGGGATGTGGTATTGTCTTAGGCTCACTGGATAAACCCCAAGTTTTAGTTCAATTTTAATAGGTGGAATATTGCGGGCCAGTCCTGGTGGGTTGTTCTCTGCCCAAACTCCTGGTATGTTGAATAAGGACTCATCACTCCTAGGGTTTTGGCTAGTCAACGCTGTATAAAGTCGCCACTCTTCTTCCTTTGGTACAGATAATGTCATAATACCTGAAGGTCCATTAAACTTTAAGGATGTTGTTCCATTTGGTAGGAACGTAATCTGTGCTTGTAATTTTGATAGCATATCACGTCCCAGCAATTGGACTGGACATTCAGGCATATAAAGGAATTGATGTTTTACTACGTGGCCTCCCAATGTACAGAGTCGACTTTTAAGAACCGGTTTTTCAGCACTTCTTCCAGTTGCTCCTATTACAGTAATAGTCCTTCCAGATGGAGGAGCAACTAGATTAGTCACCACTGAATGTTCAGCACCAGTGTCGATCATGAACGCACTCCTTTTTCCCCCTATTGATACATCGACCATAGGCTCCGCTCGACCAAGGGGGATGGAGCCCGGTCGGTATCAATAGTCCTCCATGACTGTGTCAGCCAATCCTACAAAGTCCCTGCCTTCTCTATCGCGGGACCTTTGCGCTGCTGGGAAATACCTATCTTCCCTAACACTTCCTCTGTTCCCATTACTCCCTCTATTACAATTACTCCCTCTGGGGCCTCCTCTACCTCTCGCTCTGCCTCTAAAGTTTCCGTAACCTGCCCTGGGTTGGTCTCTCTCGTACTGCTCTCTTTGTGGACATTCGTTCCTCCAATGCCCTTCTTCCTTGCAATACGCGCACTGATTCCTACTCAAAGGCTCCCTACTCCATCTACTATCGCCTCTATCTGGGCCCCGTCTATCTACGCCTGCGATCGCTACCGCTAGCATGTCTGCCTTTCTACGCATCTTGCGCTCTTCCTCTTTCTTACTTTCTGTTTCCCTATTCATATATACCTTATTCGCTACCTCCATTAGTTGGGTGATGGACATACCCGCAAACCCTTCTAACTTCTGTAGCTTGCGCTTAATATCTCCGTAAGCTTGGCTGACAAAGGCGGAGTTCACCATTCGGGAATTATCTGCGTCTTCCGGATTAAAGGGGGTATACAAGCGGTATGCCTCCAATAATCGGTCATAAAAGACACTGGGCGCTTCATCACTTTTCTGAATCACCTCAACTGTCTTCGACATATTAATGGCTTTCTTTCCTCCGGCTTTCATGCCAGCAATTATAGCGTCTCTATAGGCTCTGAGTTGAACCATATCAGCACCATTTACATTCCAATCGGGATCGGTGTTGGGATAATGTGTTGCGGCCCATGCTGATGGATTGGCTTGGTTTAAAGTACGGGCTTTATCCTCTAGTGCTTTAATGGCCGCTTGATTAATTCTTGTCCTTTCCTCATTGTTGAACAAAGTCATTATTAACTGCTGGCAATCAGCCCATGTCGGGTTATGTGTCTGTACTATTGAGGTGAACAGATCAGTCATAGCTTGTGGTTTCTCAGTATACGAGGAATTGTGGGTCTTCCAATTTAAGAGATCGGTTGTCGTGAACGGGACATATACAAAGACTGGGTCAGCATGTGCCATTTGGCCTGCGGCATCAATATAGGCTGACCCAGGATTCAGACGAAGAGGCATCTGATAGTGTTTTAATTGTTGGGTACCGGTCAGTTGTCGGGTCTGTATGGGGCTACGTGGAGGGGCGTCAGTCATAGGTTCAAGTCGGGGAGAAATAGGGTATGGGGATGTGGGAGCTTGGTTTTGGGAAAAGGTTGTAAATAAAACACTTCGAGTCGAGCTAGATGAAGCTTGACCGGAAGTCTGAAGTGGCGCCAAATCAGGATATTCGGATCTAATGGGGGTTGGCTCTGATTCCGGAAGGGGAGATTTAGTACGAGAGGGGGTGGATTCTGTACTGGAGGAGGAAGCGGAAGTGGATGAGGGCAATGAGGGAAGGGTTGCAGGACTTCCTGCATTAGCGTCACTTCCTCTTAACGGAAAGTAAGGGGGCAGCAAAGGGATCTCGGACTCAGGGGGCGTGTCCAAAATGGGCCTAACACCAGTCCCAGTGGACAAACAAGTCCTAGCTACCATGAGGCGACATTGCTCCTCGTGGCATGTCTGGAGCCATTTTGGCGAGTCATTTACGGCCTGTCTCCAACAATCAATATAAGGAAACTGGCCGTAAAGTTCAGGCCTACCCGATACAGCCATGTGTAAGCGCTGTACCAGAGTTGGATCCAAACTGCCACGTGGCGGCCATGCCGCAACCAAAGTAGGCCACTCCCTAGTACACAAAGTGACCAAACGTACAGGAGACATTTTAACCCCAAAATCACAAGTTTTGAATCCCTTTTTAAAATTCTTCACCATACAACCTAAGGGATCCGGAATCGTTGACTGCGACGCGCCCATACTTATCAATGGAACGTCGCTGACAACGAATACTATGCACGCGTACTATTCAACAGTCACACCCGTTTCCTCTGGCAACAGCACCACGTGGTACAGTTACCAAGTGAAACGTATACAATAACACAATAAACACTCAGGGAATTCCCGTACACACACAGCTGTTACACCAGTCACTAGATAATCAATATTATGCCCTTTGGCGAAACTATACAGTCACCCACGCTATAATTCTCTATATACGAATTACCCGTCTATAACACACCCCAGTAACATCGTCTTTTACAAATAGCGGTTACAGTACGGTTAGCATAGGCCAAAGCACAAGTTAAGGTCACAATACAATTATTAGTGGTTATGGTGTTAAACATGCAATGGACGACAATGATTAGTACTTATATACAGTGTCAGTAAATATACAGGGTTATGGTACCGTGCACTATAATACAGCAACACACTATTAACACTCTCGCTAGACGGCTGAGCTCGCGCTATCTAACAAGATATACACTTTACTAAACAATCTTTATCACATTTACAATTCCCAACTAAACTATTGGCCAGTACCTTGATGGACTACCTAAAACTATATACACCCGTTTTGGTTAGCCACACTGCCCAAGCACCACATATAGCGAGCTAGAGGACCGAATTTACACAGGCGCCTCTTAGTCGATTACTATCAAAAATCTAGTGGGTTCCAAATTTACACGCCTTCCCACTTAGCCAAGATAGGTTGAGAGCTAGCGAACCGAATTTACACAGGCGCCGCTTAGTCTCCCGGTCCCTCCGACCTAGCGAACGTAATATACACCCTAGAACGCTAGTCTAGACAAGACACCGGTGTCCGGCTAGGGCTATTTACACAGGACCCCGCCTGACTAACCAAATCAAACGGTCTGACTAAAGAGCGTTCGATTGAGCGGTGCGCCTTCGCTCCTTCCCTCCGACAGAGGGGGCAGATTCCATACACAAATAACCCCTTATGGGCCTACCGCACAATCGGTATACCCCTAGTGGGTCTGCCGTCTAAAACAGCAGTTGTCTTACCTCCTCGTTCCTGAACCTGAGTTCACACTCATCGACGGGGACACCCCAGCACTTCTCACGTAGAGGCCGATGATCTCCTGGACAACAGACCAGTGGCGCCGAGACGAAGGGAGGTCCACGCAGAAGTTCAGGGGTGCAGCCGTAGAGAACGTGGGCAAAGATAGACCGTCTCACGCCTCTGCCTCTCAGCTACCGTTGAACGATGAGCTTCCCGGCCAATGCACCAAATGATACCGGAGAAACTGACGGAAGCGAAGCACAGAGAGATGGACACAGGTTTCTTCAGGAAGGAAGAGATTCTTTATTGGATCACCGATCGGGACTCAGAGGGACTAGCGTCACCAAAATACAACAAGTTCTGAGCCCCGGACAATAGTGCAGGCTCCTTATATAGGCACATAACTCCTCCCATATTAAGCTCCACCCGCACATTCTCTTGACCAATCAATACAAATAAGAATTAACTTCCTGCTTGACCGCATGGCCTGTCCAGCACAATGGAGGAGGGGAATACTACATCCTGTATTCTTGCACATGCTCCGTACACTACTGATCGTATCTTGCCTCGTGCAACCAACTGATCGATACGTCAGCATATGCACGTACACATGCCACGTGGTAATCTCGGCCTGCTAAATTTATTTTTACCGAGATTCCACCACAATATGGCGTCAGAAAAGTAGACAATGTTGGACAACGATACATGTATTGATATGCACTATCACCTCCTCTCATATCACCTCCTCCCCTGCCTCAATACAATTCCATCGCACCCACCAGTCATTGCATCAGTATAAATGATCCCTGCTCCCCCTACTTACTCAATGTGGCTAAGAAGTTAATTCCAGCAAATTAAAGGACTGATTCAATCTCATCCATTAGGGAATGGATTGATAGAGTTAAATACCTTCGTGCAGATTTATTACTCCTTGCTGGTCTACCATACTTACCTGAGCTAAGGGGGCCCTGGTACAACTTTCTTACAACCATTTAGATAGATTTTATTTGCTTTGGTGTCACAATCTCTCCCTTGCCCAAGATGTGATCACAATGGGAACCCATAGGACTGCTACCACTCATAGTTCATAAACTCCATATTGTACCTCTTATCTCACCCATTAGTACTGTGCCTTTTGTAACCATCCCTGGTTTATTCTGTGTTATTCCCTGGTTTATTCTGTATATTTTGTTTCCCTCTTGTCAGGAATGGAATGGGATCCAACACGCAAAATGTAGACTAAAGGTAATGTATACCGGATCTTAGAATGGCCGGACTATCGTTAGAAGAACAAAGAGTAGTCAGAGTCAAGCCGAGGTCAAGGAGTACAGAGATCAGGGTAAATGAGAATACTAAAGCCAGGTCAAAGAAGTATAGAATGGAGATTAGTCAAAACGGAGCCGAAGTCAATAATCAGAATACCGATAAAGCACTATTGGAGAGGATCCTTCTCCTCATGTAAGAGGTGAGTACCATGGGGGACATCTCTGATTACCACAGAAGGCACCCTGACACCTTTGCCTTTGATTCCCCTTTGTCTTACAAAGCCTTTACTTATAATATTATCGAAAATTTACATATATCCAGCTGTACTGGCCATGCCAACCAGTTGTATTTCACTAGGATTGTAATATATACTGTCTATCATACATTTGCATTGTGAATTACTATTGAAAAATAAACAAATATTAAACAAGAAGGCGAAAAAAGCATTCACCACAAAGAAATGAGGTAGTGCTACCTGGTAAAATATTCAGAATATTCCCCAAAGTCTAAGTACATGTCATAGGAAAAATAAGTAACTCCGTAATAAAATCAACACTATACTTATGATACCACCATTACTCAATGATACAACGCTTATCCTGTGATTGGCTAAACCTAGTCCCTCATGTCTATTAATGAGATAATGGATATTATAAAGCTTTATTAAATCTGGACACTCTGCTCCATCATCTATCCCAAATTTGGTCAATATGTGAATTTATAGAATTTGGATCTGGCAGCAAAATCTCATAATTATAACTTGTTTAATGAAATCAGACTCTTGGGGAATTTGCACTGATTTCCAACGTACCGGTGTGAGAATTCTGGCCATCAAAATGTGAATTGCTAGTGCAATAGCACTGAAAGGAATCCATTCTGAGAACAATAAACACAAAAAGGTAATTGGAAGTTGTAATATACTGCATTCAAATTCTCGTACTACCAAATCATGAACTATGGACCAAAAGCTCTGTATTTTTGAGCATGACCACCAAATATGAATATAGGATCCCATATGGCTTTTATATTGCCAACAAATAGAAGATACCATCTGAAAGGCCATACTGAGGCGGTCCGAGGTAAGGTACTAATGGTATGTACGTTTCCTATGTGCCTCCACAAGAATATAACACCATATCAACCCTGTTTTTTCTGGCTCCATCTTAGCTCTCTGTTAATCATTGTTATAAGCTTTGTGCTTTGTACCTGCAGTCAGGATAGAGACAGCAGGTAGAAAAGAGGAGAAATGAAGCAATGGGGGATATTTATCTAAGTGTTTATTGATCTAAAAAGTGATGGTTATCTTTAAAGTAAATTTGGGCAAATTTTCGGTACAATATTTGAAGTGGGAAAAATTTGGCCACTTTTCTGTTGGAATAAGTCTTTGAAAAATTGATATATCTGTTGTGTCACTGAAAAAAATCTTTATATTCAAAACTGAGCAATGCTAGCCCTGTTATTACCTTATCTCATCTGCATTATGATATACTTTGCTAACTCTTTAATATAAATGTAAAAGAAATCTGAGCATCTGTCATGTTACCTGTTGCATTGAGGCCGCCTCTGCATCAGTTTTCTAATCTTGTTGCTGGTTTGACTCTTTCCCATGCCATTCTTTCTAATCCTCCTCTACTCTTGTAACACTTAAAAAGGAAATAGAATGCAGCTCCCTGTGGCAATTTATGATGCCGATTACGCTTTTATAGATCTTTACACATGCATACATGCGTCAACTTACTGAATGGATGGAAATTCAGGCATGTCTCCCTCTCAGATAGGGTAAAAAGTTATAGTTTAGTAAGGCATATAGATTTTATTTTTTTGAAATAGTTTTGTTTTTATTGATCTTTGAATTCTTATATGTTATCAACACACTTTTTTCTTTTCTATTGGTTTTGTTTGTTTTCTCTATTTTTGGCCTTGATAATTCACTATTAAGGGGTTACCTTCCACCCCCCCCCCTCCCCACCCCCAATTTGTTTGTGTGTTCTCTTCTGATATATTGGCTTGCACTCTCTTTTTTATGAAGGGTCAGGGAAGGTTTTTGTTGTGAAATCAAATTCTATTTCTATCTATCCATAATTTTTGCAGCTTAAGACCACACTCTGTCCTCTCTTCGCTAATGTACTTGATGAACATCTGGTAAATTTAAAAAAAAAACTGCTATTGCTAAACATAATTATTACCCATAATTAGATAAGCTGTTTTACATCTTTATTCAAACCATTCAAAAAAGCTGCCTAAAGAGTAAATATAATTAAATTATATACATACATTTAGATCTTTCATGTGCAATCTAGTTAACCAAGTTGTGTTAATAAGTATCATTATGCCTCTTCTCTTTCTCCAGTTTATGTTACAAGCTCATTTTTATGCGTTGTGACCGAAAGCAAGGAATTGTGCTGGATGGAGTCTATATATCTCCCCAGATTCTGCAAGGTTCTTACTTTCTGCAATTAGCCCCATAGAAATGTATTGTATTAAAATGAATATTGCACTTTATATAAGTGTATGTTTGGGTCCTGGGGTGGAGCACTTGGAGAGCAAGGTGGGCCAGTGCTCTACTCCACATTTTGGAGGTTGTTTGGAAACAGCAGGTGAGGAGTCCAGTTCCAGAGTTTCAACACTCTGATTTACCTCACCTGAAAACGATTGTTAATTACAGGTGCTATTAAGTACTCCCCTGCCAAAGGAGGAGTGGAGAGTGTGTTTGCCTCCCGTGAGTTGAAAGAGAAAGCTGAGTGAACCTAAAACAGTAAGGTGGATATATATGGTTATTTATGTTGGGAAATGGACAAGCCATCCAACTCAGTTAGTTTATTATTTTGTTAAGTTAGTGCTCAAAAGAGCAAGGATTTTGGTTTTCTTTATTTTGTTACTTTGTTATACCTTACTGTACATTGCTGAATATTGGAACCACAATAAAAAGAGCCAGTCATTTTACCTCATAAATGTAAAAGAAATCTGTGTGAAGTGTATCTGAAGCCTAATCCCAAGACAAGGTACCAAAGGAAAGGAGTACTTTTGTCACATATGGTGGAGAATGTGGGCAACACACTTCAAAGTCTGTAAGTTGGGAAAAAGAGACTGCTAGGAAAATGGTACAGCAAGAGACAAACAGAAGGACTCAGAGACTGTCAGGGTACCTGTTGTCTCTACCTCTGTGGAGGTGAGACACTTGGACGTTCTTCCTCGCAAAAGGGTTGAATCACTCGTTCCTCGCGGTTCCCTCGGTCGTTTACACGCCGGCCGCGAGAGATCCACTTCCTTTTATGACGCGGCGTTCAGTAGCCGACGTCATGACGACAACCCAACCCGATCTGTCAATCAAGCCCCAAGCACGAATGAGGATTCGTCGGGGGCGTGATTACCTGTTTGGAACCAGGGTATATAATAGGGCTTTCTACATTTGTTCATTGCCCTGTCGGGGTTCTAGCTTGTCTAGTCACTCAGTGCTCTTGTATTCTGTTAGTTTCTTTGGTTTTGACCCGGCTTGTCTGTTCTACCTCGTTTACCTCTATTACCCTTTGACTCGGCTTGTCTCTCGCTTACCTGCTCTCTCGTTCCCTCGACCTCGGCTTGTCTCTAGACCATTCTTTACTTACTACTTACGTTAGTCCGGCCATTCTAAGGTCCGGTATACGTACCCTGTACCTGTTTGTACTCTGCGTGTTGGATCCCTGTCCCGATCCTGACATTACGACAGGGCCAATGGATCCTGCAGGTACAAACACTCAGGTTGGTCCTTCCGATTCTAGATTTGATGCCATGGATCACAGAATGGACCAGATGGCTCTAGCGCTGCAAGCTTTATTATCTCGATCTAGTAATCCACCGGAAGAGATGCGAGCCACGTCCATCTCCTCTGTAAGTTCAGGTCTAGAAGTAGCCACTGTAGGTGCTTCTTCCAGTATTACACCTCCTGTACGTTATGGTGGTTCTCCGGAGAAGTGCCGTGGTTTCTTAAACCAAATTGGTATTCATTTTGAATTACAACCTCGCTCTTACCCTACAGATAGGGCAAAGGTTGGATTCATTATCACACTCCTCATTGATAAGGCTCTGAGATGGGCCAATCCTCTGTGGGAGAATGATAACCCGTTAGTCTATAATTATAATGCCTTTGTCGCTGCTTTTAGAAGAACTTTTGACCCTCCAGGTAGAAAGGTCAATGCAGCTAGATTACTATTGCGCCTTAGACAAGATAACCAAACCCTTGTGGATTATGCACTAGAGTTCAGGTCTTTGGCGGCAGAAGTTAAGTGGAATGAACAGGCCTATATAGACGTATTTGTAAACGGTTTATCTGATGTAATTCTAGACGAGGTGGCTACTAGAGAGCTTCCTGAAAATTTGGAGGATTTAATTTCTTTTATTTCTCGTATTGACGAACGTTTAAGAGAGAGACAGAACACTCGAGATAATATTCGTAGACCTTCCTTTAAACTAGCTCCTTTATTTCAAAGTCCTCAAACCACTATCCCAGTTTTTTCTGAACCTATGCAGATAGGCAATACTCGCCTCTCAGAAGAAGAGAGACAGTACAGGAGAAAGGAGGGGTTGTGTATGTATTGTGGAGTAAGAGGGCACCTTCGCCTAAATTGTCCTAATCGTCCGGGAAACGCTCGCACCTAAGTTTCTCTAGAGGACAGGCCTTGGGTGTTTCTATTTTGTCCTCTATACACAATTATAAAGATCACAGGCTTCTGCTACCTGTTTCTTTAGCATGGGAGAAGGGAGTAATAAAGACTATGGCATTGATAGACTCCGGAGCTGCTGAGAGCTTTATTGACCAAGTTTTTGTTTCTAAACACTCTATCCCATCTCAGCTAAGAGACACCCCCTTGGCCGTTGAGGCCATAGATGGTAGACCATTATCTGAACCTGTGATTTCTCATGAGACTATACCTGTTATTTTGACTGTTGGTATCTTACACGAGGAGGGTATATCCCTTATGCTTATCTCTTCCCCTTCTGTTCCTATAGTTCTGGGGTATCCATGGTTAAAGAAACATAACCCTATTATTGATTGGGAGCTAGGGGAGATAACTTCATGGGGTCAGGGTTGCCAGGACAGGTGTTTACAGAAAGTCTCACCACTTTGCGTAGGTAATACACCGGTTAACTCCACCCAGTCTACAGACTTACAAATACCGTCTCGGTATACAGATCTAAAGGCAGTCTTTGACAAGAAGAATGCTGATACTTTACCTCCACACAGGTCCTTTGATTGCAAGATTAATCTCCTACCTGGTACTATGCCTCCGAGGGGCAATGTATATCCTTTATCCACTAAGGAGAACTTAGTCTTAGAGGAGTATATCCGTGAGAATCTAGACAAGGGATTCATTAGGAGATCATCCTCGCCTGCCGGGGCCGGTTTTTTTTTTGTGAATAAGAAGGATGGCACGTTAAGGCCTTGCATTGATTACCGAGGTTTGAATAAAATAACTATCAGAAATGCATACCCAATCCCTTTGATTACTGAGCTCTTTGATCGTTTAAAGGGTTCCAAGATTTTCACCAAGTTAGATCTCAGAGGGGCGTATAACTTGGTGAGAATTCAGCAGGGAGACGAGTGGAAAACAGCGTTCAATACTCGATATGGGCACTATGAGTACACGGTAATGCCTTTTGGGCTCTGTAATGCACCGGCAGTATTTCAGGATCTGATCAATGAAGTTCTTAGGGAATTTCAACAGGATTGTCTTATTGTATATTTGGATGATATACTAATACACTCTAGAGAAATTGAGACCCACCACAGACAAGTCAGAAGGGTATTGCGCAAACTCCTACAACATGGGTTGTACTGCAAATTGGAGAAATGTAGTTTTGACCAATCTCAGATAAACTTTCTTGGTTACGTGATTTCTGGGGAAGGCTTTAAAATGGATCCGGATAAACTCCAGTCTATTTTAGATTGGCCATTACCCAGGGGTCTCAAGGCCATTCAGAGGTTTATTGGATTCTCCAATTATTATAGGCGCTTCATTAAAGGATACTCTTCCATTATTGCTCCTATTACCAATATGACCAGACAGGGGGCTGACACTAAGACTTGGTCTACTGAAGCTCTCGTTGCCTTCAAGACACTTAAGGAACTTTTTGCTTCTGCACCAATTTTAGTTCACCCCGATACAACTTTACCTTTCCTACTCGAGGTAGACGCCTCAGAGACAGGTATAGGTGCCATCTTGTCTCAAAGGTTAGGCGTGGATAAACCATTACATCCATGTGGTTTTTTTTCCAAGAAACTATCTGGGACGGAAAGCAGATATGATATTGGTGACAGGGAACTACTAGCTGTTATCATGGCTTTAAAGGAGTGGAGACATTTATTGGAGGGGACCTTACATCCTGTTACTATTCTGACGGATCACAAGAACTTGTCTTATATTGGGGAGGCCAAGCGCTTATCCGCCAGACAAGCTCGTTGGTCCTTGTTCCTCACCCATTTCAATTACGTACTCACTTATAGACCTGGTTCTAAGAACTCTAAGGCTGATGCTTTGTCTCGCCAACATGAACCTTCTACTATATCTGAGACGGTTTTGTCTTCTATAGTTCCCAAGTGCAATATTATCGCCAACACTAGCCTCAGGATTCATTCTCCGTTGCTTGCCGAGATTATGAAGCTACAACATCTGGCTCCTAGACAGAGTCCTGAGTCACGGTATTTTGTTCCTGCTGAACTCCAACTAGAATTGCTACAATGCTTTCACAATAGTAAGGTGGCTGGGCATCCTGGCATTCGGAAGACATGCTCCTTAATAGCCAAAGATTTCTGGTGGTCCTCCTTACGTAAAGATATTAGGGATTTCGTCGAAGCATGTGAGGTCTGTATGAAGACTAAACGACCTCAGACGCTTCCATGTGGGCTTTTGCATCCCTTGGAAATTCCAGAGAAACCATGGACCTGTTTGGCTATGGACTTCATTGTCGATTTACCTGTTTCTAAAAAACAGACTGTGATTCTCACGGTGGTTGACAGGTTTACCAAGATGGCTCATTTCGTGCCCTTACCTAAACTTCCATCTTCTCCTGAATTGGCTGAGATATTCGCTAAAGAGATATTTCGTTTACATGGGATACCTTCCGAAATTGTTTCTGATAGAGGTTCCCAATTTGTTTCCCGTTTTTGGAAGTCATTCTGCTCTCAAATGGGTATCAAATTGAATTTCTCTTCTGCCTATCATCCCCAGTCTAACGGAGCTGCTGAACGCACTAATCAAAAGATCGAACAATATTTGCGTTGTTTCGTTTCCGAACACCAGGACGATTGGGTTGGTCTGATTCCTTGGGCAGAGTTCGCACACAACAATCTCGTTTGTGATTCTACTCATTCTAGCCCCTTTTTCATGAATTATGGCTTTCATCCCTCCATTCTTCCCTCGGTTTCTCCTTCCCAAGGAGTACCGTCGGTTGATGTTCATGTTGCCAATTTGAGGAAGTTGTGGGATCAGACTCGACAAATTCTTCTGCATAATTCCATGTTGTTCAAGAAACACGCTGATAAACATAGAAGGGCGGCTCCAGTCTTTGTTCCAGGGGACAGGGTATGGTTGAGTACCAAAAACATTTGCTTGAAGGTTCCTTCTATGAAATTCGCTCCTCGTTACATTGGACCTTACAAGGTCCTGACTCGAATTAACCCAGTTGCGTATCGTCTGGCTCTTCCATCTGCCTTACGCATTCCTAACTCCTTTCATGTTTCCTTGTTAAAACCCCTAATATGTAACAAGTTTTCCTCCACTGCATCCTCTCCTCGCTCTGTTCAGGTTGAGGGACAAGAGGAGTATGAAATCAATTCCATCATCGATTCTCGTATCTCCCGGGGGAAGTTACAATATCTGGTTGATTGGAAGGGATATGGTCCTGAGGAGAGGTCTTGGATACCTCAGGAGGATGTGCATGCGCCTCGCCTCCGCAGGGCTTTTCACTCCCGTTTTCCATCTCGTCCCGGTTCCTTCCGCCCGGTGGGCGTTTCTGAGGGGGGGGGGGGTACTGTCAGGGTACCTGTTGTCTCTACCTCTGTGGAGGTGAGACACTTGGACGTTCTTCCTCGCAAAAGGGTTGAATCACTCGTTCCTCGCGGTTCCCTCGGTCGTTTACACGCCGGCCGCGAGAGATCCACTTCCTTTTATGACGCGGCGTTCAGTAGCCGACGTCATGACGACAACCCAACCCGATCTGTCAATCAAGCCTCAAGCACGAATGAGTATTCGTCGGGGGCGTGATTACCTGTTTGGAACCAGGGTATATAATAGGGCTTTCTACATTTGTTCATTGCCCTGTCGTGGTTCTAGCTTGTCTAGTCACTCAGTGCTCTTGTATTCTGTTAGTTTCTTTGGTTTTGACCCGGCTTGTCTGTTCTACCTCGTTTACCTCTATTACCCTTTGACTCGGCTTGTCTCTCGCTTATCTGCTCTCTCGTTCCCTCGACCTCGGCTTGTCTCTAGACCATTCTTTACTTACTACTTACGTTAGTCCGCCCATTCTAAGGTCCGGTATACGTACCCTGTACCTGTTTGTACTCTGCGTGTTGGATCCCTGTCCCGATCCTGACAGAGACTAATGCAATACAGCAAGAGAGCATTTCAATATTGCAGCAACTTGTGCTGGCTCAAAAGGAAAATACAGTTTCTTTATTTAAGCAAGCTGCAGCAGCTCATCAATTGCTCAGAGAGAAGTAGCAACATGCCACACGTGTCATGCAGCAGGAGATCCAGGGCCTATCACAAAGGCTGGCAAGGGATGCCACAGAATCACCACAATGTCCCAAGGTGATCAGAATGAGTCACTACTTGCAAAAGATTGTGTCTACGGATGATGTGAAGGCCTAAATGACCGCATTTGAGAGAACCGCTGAGCGAGAAGGTTGACCTGCAGTTTAATGGGCAAGTCTAATAGCACCATTTCTCACTGGTGAATCCCAGAAAGCATACTATGATCTGGAGCCAGCTGCAGCCAGTGACTACAGGAAGATTAAAGCGGAAATACGGGCACGCCTCGAGGTGACAACAGCAGTCCGTACCCAGCGATTTCATTCATTGACTTACAGCCAGGATAAAGCGATTCGTACACAGATGTTTGACTTGATACACCTTGCCAGAAAATGATTGCAGCCAGAGATCAACTGACCCAGTCACATTGTGGAGCAAACGGTGATGGAAAGATTCCTGAGAGGCTTACCTGTTGGCCTTTGTCGTTGGGTCAATCAGAGCAATCCCCAATTGATACCAAAGGAAAGAAGTACTTTTGTCACAGTGTATATAAGATTTTTTTAATGGAACACTCAAAACACCATAACCAGTAAACACTACAGCAGGAGGTAGGGAGGGGGGCCCAGGAAATAACACAAACAATTAGAAAACAGTTTAAATACTTCCGCTGCGGGTTTGCCAGGGCTCTTTAAGCACCATAACCAATACACTGTGCACCATCCCATATGTAACAGAAATATTGTGGTTAAAGCTGAAATCCCTCATTCGCCTAAACAGTTGTTTCTGACTAAAAAAGTGTACAGTGCTTCTTTTACATGTCTGACTGATCAAGTGCCCGTGTCGTGTTAGGTATGTGGACTAGACCATATTGTCACTGAAGGAGAGAATACCTCAACAAAAGACATCTATTAGAAACTCACACTCGGATAAGCCAGTGGCGAGGCATTTTCATGAAAAGCGCCACAATATGTCACGACTAAGGTATCACGTTCTTGAACATGTTCCCCTGGTTAGCAGACAAGGAGTATAACAGTGGTGACGAGGATAGGATTTACAAAGGCACTACCCATACTGAACCAGCAAGAGCACACTGCACATTGCTATCCACAGACCCCCAGCAATAACATGGTACTGATAAGCACCTTATGTGAATTTGAGGGAGAGCATAGCTCCTGGAGTTTCTGGGCTGAAAGATTAGAACAGTACTTTAGTGTAAACACTATACCCCCTGAAAGGCACGTTGCTGTGTTTCTGACAGCTGTGAGTACTAAAACATATGACACTATGTACCTTCTGTTTCATGAGAAACCAGCCAGCAAAACACTGGTGTAACTCCTAAAACTATTAGGATCACTTCCAGCGAAAACCACTGGAAATTGCAGAAATATTCTGCAATTAACAACAGCAGCAACAGCAATCCAGGGATTATATTAAAGGCTATGTGGTGGTCATTCGGAAACTGTCCTCCACTTCTTCATTTGGGGAGTACTAATACACAGCTCCGAGGGACAAGTTTGTCCTGGGACTAAATAGCGAACCATTCAAAATAAACTTCTCACAGAAAAGGGACTCACCCTTACAAGGGTATTTGAGATCAGTCATATAAATGGCTATCAGGGATACTGAGCAATTAAACCTTTAAAGTTCACAAAGAAGGGGTGGAAGAGAAACTTTTCAGAACAGTAGTCATTCCAGTTACGACCAGCTGGAAATACACATCCACACCCCAAGCCAGTTTGCTACAGGTGCAGTAATACAGACCATGACTAGAAAACCTATCGGTTTAAGGATCAAACTTGTCATCACCGCGGAAAAATGGCCACATCAGCTGGGTTTGCTGTACTAGGAGTGTACGAGAAAAACAACCGCAGTACACCAAGAAGAAAACTTACAAGGTAGAAAAATTTACCTAGGCCTCTGAGTTCAACAATTAAACTTCAGTTCAACTAAAGATGGATATTGATACAGGAGATACAGGAGCAGCGGTTTCAGTTATCACCCAGTGGAGACAACTATAGATCCAGGCAACTGCCCGCCCATCCTTAATCAAGCTACAGGCATATTCCATACAAGTACTCCATCCACTCTGTTGTGCAAATGTACAGGTATCATACAAGGGGCAGACAAAGAGACTATTGTTATATATTTTGTTGGTTTCTCAGGAAACAGTTCAGTACCAGACATCATCTTCCAAACCTGGTTCACACCTTGTTCCCACTGCATAAGCTCCTAAAGAAGCACTCCCGGTGGAAGTAGTCAGCAGAATGTCAACAAGCTTTTGAGTTCTCTAAATGTAAACTGTTGGCGTCACATATGCTTGTACACTACTACCTTTAAAAGCCTCTCACCTTGGCTTGCAATGCCTCTCCTTATGGTCTAGGTGCTATGCTATCCCACTTTTTACCAGATGGTTATGAGAAACTGGTGGCCTTCACCTCAAAATCCTTGACCTCTATGGTAGATAGTTTATCATCTTAAAGGGAAACTCCACTGCCAGGAAAACGATCCGTTTTCCTGGCACTGGAGGGTCCCTCTCCCTCCCACCCCCCAATCCCCAGTTGCTGAAGGGGTGAAAACCCCTTCAGTCACTTACCAGGGGCAGCGACAGGTCCCACGTCGCTGCTTCCTCCTCCCCCGCCGCTCCTCCTTCTGGTTACGTCGGCCGGTGGGCGAGACTGATCTCGCCCGCCGGCCGAGGAGACCTAATGCGCATGCGCGGCAATGCCGCGCATGCGCATTAGCGCACCCCATAGGAAAGCATTGAAAATGAATTTCAATGCTTCCCTATGGGGAATAGAGCGACGCTGGAGGCCCTCACACAGCGTGAGGACGTCCAGCGACGCTCTAGCACAGAAAACCTGTGCTATGAAGCAGGAAGTGTCCTCTAGTGGCTGTCTAATAGACAGCCACTAGGGGAGGACTTAACCCTGCAAGGTAAATATTGCAGTTTTAAAAAAACTGCAATAATTACACTTGCAGGGTTAAGGGTAGTGGGAGTTGGCACCCAGACCACTCCAATGAGCCGAAGTGGTCTGGGTGCCTGGAGTGTCCCTTTAACTGATCATAAACCACTTCTTCAGATTTGTAGCGCTGACAAGGGGATCTACCAGACAACTGCAACCTGCCTCAATATCATGCCCTATTCTTGGGCGCATACAGCTACCTAATACAGTATCAAAGCCATGATGCAAATGCCAATTCGTCAATTCTATATCTGCCAAGTGACCCTATGTAGGGGGAACAGTCCCTATTCTGCTCTGTGTCAGTGTCTGGGGGGAGTATCTGCAGTAATACAGGGTGTCTGGAGGGAGTATCTGCAGTAACACAGGGTGTCTGGAGGGAGTATCTGCAGTAACACAGGGTGTCTGGAGGGAGTATCTGCAGTAACACAGAGTGTCTGGAGGGAGTATCTGCAGTAACACAGGGTGTCTGGAGGGAGTATCTGCAGTAACACCGGGTGTCTGGAGGGAGTATCTGCAGTAACACAGGGTGTCTGGAGGGAGTATCTGCAGTAACTAAGGGTGTCTGGAAGGAGTATCTGCAGTAACACAGAGTGTCTGGATGGAGTATCTGCAGTAACACAAGGTGTCTGGAGGGAGTATCTGCAGTAACACAGAGTGTCTGGAGGGAGTATTTGCAGTAACACAGAGTGTCTGGAGGGAGTATCTGCAGAATCACAGGGTGTCTGGAGGGAGTATCTGCAGTAACACAGAGTGTCTGGAGGGAGTATCTGCAGTAACACAGGGTGTCTGGAGGGAGTATCTGCAGTAACACAGGGTGTCTGGAGGGAGTATCTGCAGTAACACAGAGTGTCTGGAGGGAGTATCTGCAGTAACACAGGGTGTCTGGAGGGAGTATCTGCAGTAACACAGAGTGTCTGGAGGGAGTATCTGCAGTAACACAGGGTGTCTGGAGGGAGTATCTGCAGTAACACCGGGTGTCTGGAGGGAGTATCTGCAGTAACACAGGGTGTCTGGAGGGAGTATCTGCAGTAACTAAGGGTGTCTGGAAGGAGTATCTGCAGTAACACAGAGTGTCTGGATGGAGTATCTGCAGTAACACAGGGTGTCTGGAGGGAGTATCTGCAGTAACACAGAGTGTCTGGAGGGAGTATTTGCAGTAACACAGAGTGTCTGGAGGGAGTATCTGCAGAATCACAGGGTGTCTGGAGGGAGTATCTGCAGTAACACAGAGTGTCTGGAGGGAGTATCTGCAGTAACACAGAGTGTCTGGAGGGAGTATCTGCAGTAACACAGGGTGTCTGGAGGGAGTATCTGCAGTAACACAGGGTGTCTGGAGGGAGTATCTGCAGTAACACAGAGTGTCTGGAGGGAGTATCTGCAGTAACACAGGGTGTCTGGAGGGAGTATCTGCAGTAACACAGAGTGTCTGGAGGGAGTATCTGCAGTAACACAGGGTGTCTGGAGGGAGTATCTGCAGTAACACAGAGTGTCGGGGGGGAGTATCTGCTTGTAACATTTATATGCACTAAAAAAAATAAAAATAAAATAAATTGAAAAATAAAAATAAAATGGTTGCAGCTTCCGAATGAATCTAAAATGGATGCTGTCCAGTAGGTAGGAGGGTCTGCTAGGGATGGTGTGCTGCTGATTGGCTGGAATGTGTCTGCTGACTGTGAGGTACAGAGTTTACTCAATGATAAAGAATAGGGGGCGGATGTGTTCGCATGTGTTCGCCCACAGTGGCGAACGCGAACATGCTATGTTCGCCGGGAACTATTCGCCAGCGAACCGTTTGGGACATCACTACTCCTAACATACACATTATGTCATATTTATTTTTAAAATGTGCTTTACTACCTTTAATCAGGCTTGTTCTCCAATATCGTATTAACTTAAATATCTGTCTCTACATGTTTCATTTGGAATTTACATCAATAGAAATAACTTTCTCAAGGCAGGGGTACTTAGAAAACATTTTTTAGACCTGCAGGGGTACTTCTCCTTGAAAGGTTGAGAAACACTGGTCTAGAATACCATTCAATCTAAAATAAATTATCTTCACTCTCATGAAAAAACACAAAATATCAGCCAAAATGTATTTTATTTTATTACATACAGTAAAATATATCAATACATTCCATCTGTTACATTCACAAAAGTACAGGTAGCAGAATCAGACGTCCCTAAAGCCCCATTATACATTCTCAGTTATACAAAGGCACAAAACACAGCAAGATATTCAAAGTGGAACAAGACATACTTTTTAACAAGACAGGACACAGCAAGCCTGTCTTAGCAAACAACATCACTGACATTTTATTTTCTCTTTTCATTCCACATACCTTAAAAGTGATAAAATGTAATTTGATCATGCAGCATTTGAGTGTTGTTCATATAAAAATTAAAAAGATGGCTTCAAATATGTATACATAGTCATACAATCAGCTGTCTGGAGCATCCATTTTAAACCTACAATGGGAATGGGAACCTTGTAAACTGACATTTGATATATTTTGTGGAGATTGTTACAGTATATTCTGTGCTGAATTGTATTTGATGTAATTCAGAAATTCAGGTAAACCTTTTCTGGCTGACAGTTTAGATAAAGACCAATGCAATAAATATTGAACAATACTTAAAAATAAAATAGCAATTTGATTTTCACTATATTATATATCAATAATAGCTAATGTGTTTTTAGATAACAATCTTTGTTATGTGCAAATATCTAGTATATTCTCCAAACCAATGTATCCAATCCCAAGTCCATGTAAGAACACAACAAGGTGAAAGGAAAGTATGTAGGTTAATACTCAGAAAGGGGTCAAGTAGAAATTATTTACCTTAGTTTAGCTTTATCAGAGAGGAGCTCTATTAATCAATTGAATTAAACACCTATATACCTACTGAAAAACAGTTACATTTAAGAATGTATAGCTTCACATTCATCCATTTAAAAAATACAGCTGGTTCAGTAAAAAGAAGCAAACTCATGGCCTCCCATACCATATAGTATATGGAGGTGCAGAGTGGACAATGGCAATTTAATGGATGAAGAACACAGTGTAAGTCAGATCACAGAGCCCTAACCTTTCAATTTATAACATTACTAAAGGTATCCACAGACCATAGCCACTGGATGTGATCATGAGCACACAGCTTCATATTAAATCTATGAGCTGTGTAAACAAAGTGTGAAGGCAACGTTCAAAGTGGCATATGTATGTTAAACAAAAATACACATATAGATCAGGTTAATCCTGTCAGAATAGAAAGTTGCCTTAAAAGAATTGTTAAATTAACTTCATTTGGTGTTTTGAACAGGCTTGTGTCTATGCCTCTGTGCTACTCCATATGGTACATGAGCTGCTATTGTCCCCATCTCTTGAGCTCCCTCCACATGGAACATCTGGTCATCAAAGAAGATATGAGGACGGATTTTCTCCAATAAGGGACCTTTTGGGGCTCCAGCCAAGAAAAGTGCCTCATCTGTTTCAAGACCCCAGCTTCGTAGTGTCTTCAGGGCACGTGCCCCAGAACTAGCTGCACTGCGTGCTGTAACCAGATACGTTCGGATGGGACAGTTCATTCTCATTCCTTTGAGGTAAAACTTCTTCTGTAACCTTCCTAGTGCTTCCAGAAAACATTTCAAAGGCCCCTTTAGAAAAAAAAAAACACAACAACCTGTAACATGGCTACAAAACAGATAAGAAAATTAAATAGCAAGAGATCATACATTTAAATGTCAGCCTTTTACTTGGGTAATTTCTTCAAGAACCTGAAGATTAGCTGACTTATGCATATTATATCCCTACTTGCTGAAGTGCTTTCTAAACCTCTAATTTCAACTGTAAAAGGCTTTTTGTATATCAAAGGATTTTAATTTTCTCACATCTAGCTAACCGGACCGGATTAACATAGGGGCTGATGAAGCTGCAGCTCCAGGCCCATGCCCATGGAATAGGCCCATTGATTTAAAAAAAAAAAAAAAAAAAACTTTTTACACACTACTCTTAGGGTTGCCACCCGGCAGGTATTTCTCCGGTATTTGAGGCTGCCTAGCCGGTGCCGGTATTGCAGTAATACCGGCAATACAAATGTCAGTCTCAGTATAAACAGAGATTATTCTGCAATACCAGCACCGGCTAGTAGGGGTCAATGTGTGTGTGAGAGAGGCAGGAATAAGAAGTTACAGCATCTCCCTCCCTGCCTCTCTCTACAAACTGATCCGGGGGGAAGCAGCTCTGCACAGGGAGTCCAGACAGCAGCTCTGAGCCTGCAGAGACAGCCTACAGCTCAGGTAAGTGAGGGATGGGGGAAAGGCTGTAGGGAGACATGGAGACACAGACACTGGGAGACCTGTGGACACTGAGACACTAGGGGAAACATGTCTCCCAGTGGCTCTAGTCTCTGTGTCCCCATGTCTCCCAGCCAGTGTCCTTAGTGTCTCAGTGTCCCCATGTGTCCCAGTGTCCTTAGTGTCTCTGTGTCCCTAGACTCCCAGTGCCCCTAGGGGACACAGGGAGACTAATACCTGCGAGACATGGGGCACTTCCAGTGTCCCCATTTCTCTCAGCTAGTGTCTCAGTGTCCCCATGTCTCCCAGTGTCCCTGATGTCTCTCAGTGTTCGTAGTGTGCCAGTGTCCCTGGTGTCTCAGTGTTTCCTAGTCTCAGAGAGTCCCCTAGTCTCCCAGTGTCCCCTAGTATAAAAGAAAAAATCTCAGGCACTCACTGTGATAGATTTAAGCAGGTTTATTGGACACCGCAACGTTTTGACCTGTACAGGTCTTTATCAAGTTTCCAGTGTCCCCTATGTATCACAGTGTCTGAGTGCCCCATGTCTCCCAGTGTCCCGTTGTGTCTCAAAGTCACCAAGTGTCCCCATGTCTCCCCCAGTTTCTTTGTCCCCAGGTCTCCCAGTGTCCCCTAGTGTCTCAGTGTCCCCATGTCTCACAGTGTCCCAATGTCTCAGTATCCCCTAGTGACATGGGGACACTGGGAGACGTGGGGACACAGAGACATGGGGACACTGGGAGAGACATGGGGGAACTGGGCGACTTTGAGACACAAGGGGACACTGGGAGACATGGGCCACAGAGACACTGTGATACACAGGGGACACCGTGATACATAGGGGACACTGGGGACACAGACACTAGGGGACACTGGGATATTAGGGGATACTGAAAGACAGGGGACACTGAGACACTGGGAGATTAGGGGACACTGAGAGACGTGGGGACACTGATACATAGGGACACTGGGAGCAATTCATATATACAGTAGAATCAAACTGTCAGTAGTTTTTGGTGATATTACTGAATTCTCTTGGTCACTCCTTGGGATTTACATCATGGGTTGTCAAACATACAAAATGTATTATGCAAATTAGTAAGGCCAGTATTTTTTTTTCAAGAAAAGTGGCAACCCTTACTACTTTTCCAATACTCTTGCTTAAGTATGGAAACTTAAGAGGGATGTAGAGGAACAAAACTTGTGTGAACTGGTTGACAATTAAATTAGTTCAGGTAATGCTGACTTTGGTCTCTCTAACACTGTGGCATGTTCCCTTTCTTCTACACTCACTACATACACCTTTTCTCTGTCCAAGACTATATAACAGGAGCTTCTGCCTGCTAGTAAGAATGTAAGGAGACAAGTGTACATGTGACTGCTACGAAACAGTCCTTAGAAAGAGTGTATTTAACAAAAGAGAGAACCGAGAATGCCATCCTCTGATGAAGTGATACTACGATCACGAAACGCGTAAGGCGGCATTCTATTCCGATTCCCAAGAGAGTGAGCAGGAGAGTGAGCTGGAACACAAATCTGAGCTGCAGTGGAACACACACGGCTGTCAGCAAGTCTGTCTGCAACACGAAGAGGTCCAGATCTGATTTCATCCGGCCGGTGAGAGAGATTTTTAACATCCTTTGGACACTCAAAACTTTAATTTGACAGAAGCTGCTCTCCAAACTTGGGAATTTTTATTGTCTTTTATATTTTATGTGTTAGTTATTGACAGTGATTTATTGCTAATAAAAATTTTTTTTTTTACTTGAAGCAATCTGTCGGCTGCACATATAATTGACACAGTTTTTCTACTACAGTGGGATAATACATATCTTTCCCAAAATTCATTTATTTTTTCAGTGTACTGGTTAAACATATGTGGTTAAACCTTTACTAGATTAATTTTATTCAGCTATTGTTTCATTTTTCTTGCCCACATATGGGAAGAAAAGATACAAAAAGCTGAGACATTTGTTACACAATATTGCTATTTTGTGAACTCATATTGCCTTAAAGCGGCACTGTCATGCCGAATCCCGTTTTTTTTTAACCCCCCTCCCGCCTCCACTACATCCAATCGACCCCCTAGTCACCCCCAAATGCCCCTAAGCCCCCCACATTACCTCTTTTTAATTCTTTATCTTCTGCCCCGATCTTTATTCAGGGCGCCGCCATCTTTGTGTGGGTAGGTGAAGTCCCTGTGGGACACGTCATCTACCCACACTACACAGACTGTGAGATTCCCGCACATGCCCAGTGAAACACCTGGACATGCGAACGGGAATTTCATCTATTCATTCATTCATCAGACAGACGAATGAATGAATAGAAAAAATCAGACGAACAAACTAACACTGTGTATCAGTGTTAGTTTGTTCGTTCAGTTTATTACAAGGAGGGAGCTACCGGCGTGCAGCTCCCTCCTTGTAATATGTAACTATAGAAGCGGCAGGGAGCAGTGCTCATCGCCACTTCCTAAGCCCCCCATGTCCCCCCTCACTCTATGGGGGTCAATATGACCCCCATAATAGGACAAGGGAGATTAAAATCTCCCCAATACCCCTACTCGCTATACCGCGAGTAGGGGCATGTCCACTAAACAGTGAGCAGCCTGTGGCTGCTCACTGTAAAAAAAAAAAAAATGGTAATAAGGGGGGGACCTACTGTCCCCCCCCCACGGCCCCCACCCCTGCGCGGTGGGTGGGGGCCCTAATAAAACAATAAGGGGGGGGGGACCTTCTGTCCTCCCCCCCGGCCCCCACCCCTGAGCGGTGGGTGGGGGCCCTAATAAAA
The DNA here is from genome assembly GCF_036172605.1 of Pelobates fuscus. Classification (NCBI taxonomy): domain Eukaryota; kingdom Metazoa; phylum Chordata; class Amphibia; order Anura; family Pelobatidae; genus Pelobates; species Pelobates fuscus. The sequence continues at coordinate 237,846,979 of NC_086317.1, forward strand.
ACAATAAGGGGGGGGACCTATTGTCCTCCCCCCCTGGCCCCCACCCCTGCGCGGTGGGTGGGGGCCCTAATAAAAACAATAAGGGGGGGGACCTATTGTCCTCCCCCCCTGGCCCCCACCCCTGCGCGGTGGGTGGGGGCCCTAATAAAACAATAAGGGGGGGGGGACCTATTGTCCTCCCCCCCTGGCCCCCACCCCTGCGCGGTGGGTGGGGGCCCTAATAAAACAATAAGGGGGGGGGGACCTATTGTCCTCCCCCCCTGGCCCCCACCCCTGCGCGGTGGGTGGGGGCCCTAATAAAACAATAAGGGGGGGGGGGACCTATTGTCCTCCCCCCCTGGCCCCCACCCCTGCGCGGTGGGTGGGGGCCCTAATAAAACAATAAGGGGGGGGACCTACTGTCCTCCCCCCCGGCCCCCACCCCTGAGCGGTGGGTGGGGGCCCTAATAAAACAATAAGGGGGGGGGACCTACTGTCCTCCCCCCCGGCCCCCACCCCTGAGCGGTGGGTGGGGGCCCTAATAAAACAATAAGGGGGGGGACCTACTGTCCTCCCCCCCGGCCCCCACCCCTGAGCGGTGGGTGGGGGCCCTAATAAAACAATAAGGGGGGGGGACCTACTGTCCTCCCCCCCTGGCCCCCACCCTTGCGCGCAGGGGTGGGGGCCGGGGGGGAGGACAGTAGGTCTCCCCCCCCCTTATTGTTTTATTAGGGCCCCCACCCACCGCTCAGGGGTGGGGGCCGGGGGGGAGGACAGTAGGTCCCCCCCCCTTATTGTTTTATTAGGGCCCCCACCCACCGCTCAGGGGTGGGGGCCGGGGGGGAGGACAGTAGGTCCCCCCCCCCTTATTGTTTTATTAGGGCCCCCACCCACCGCTCAGGGGTGGGGGCCGGGGGGGAGGACAGTAGGTCCCCCCCCCTTATTGTTTTATTAGGGCCCCCACCCACCGCGCAGGGGTGGGGGCCGGGGGGGAGGACAGTAGGTCCCCCCCCCTTATTGTTTTATTAGGGCCCCCACCCACCGCGCAGGGGAGGGGGGTGTTTATTGTTTGTTTTTTTTGTTTTTTGTTTTTTACAGTGAGCAGCCACAGGCTGCTCACTGCTTACTAGACATGCCCCTACTCGCGGTATAGCGAGTAGGGGCATATTATTTACTAATACTAAGTAATCTTTACTTAGTATTAGTAAAGTTGGCTGAAAGACCAATTCAGGTCTTTCAGCCTTTTAGTAGATAGCTCCCTGATACCGTGGGAATTAGGGAGTTATCTACTAAGCGGCTGCAAGATGCAGCCGCGGCAATGAATAGGATCGGAGTTTCATTCATTAGAATGAAATTCCGATACAAACAAAGTACCGAATTGCATCCTAACACCAATGGAGAATTCTGTTAGGATGCAATTCGGCAGTTTTGCCGGCGTTCTGTCTAAGTGACAGGACGTTTGGCAATACTGACAGGAAGCATTGTGGGAACAGGGAGGAAACCTAGGGATCATGGGAAAATTGCTCTGACCAGCGGAAATGAAGCACACTTTGCTCCTCCGCTGGTCAGAGCTGGTCAAGCGGAGGAATCCCATAAGACAAAGAGTCCCTACTTTGTCTTATGGTTTTAAAGAAAACTAAAGGAGACAGGAAGAAAAGAAGAACAGATCCTGAGAGAGGGGTAGAAGAGGAAGAGATTGAGGAAAGGTAAGTTCGGCATGACAGTGCCGCTTTAATAACTATCTCCACAGAGTCCTGCTATTACTATTGATTATTCAATAGACACACTTACTATTTACACTTTAACCTCAGGTGGCGGTTATTCTCGCAGTGATTCAGTGGTTATGGTACACATATCCGGTCTCATCGTTTAAAATTTGAGAGTTATTCACCAGTGTAAGCTGAAGTTTATCTATTAAGTTACTTTTGAAAATTCTTAGAAAGAGTGGAGCGAGTGCATCATTAGACATGTTTACGCCAAGCTCAGGGTGCTGTCTGCATAGTATGCCCTTAGTTGGCCAGCATGCATGACTGGCAGGCAGCCTGGCATGCATTCATGCCAGATTGTCCTTCAAATTCTTTGGACAGACATGCCCCCTTTTTGGGTATGTTCTCCCCTTTTGGCAGTTCTGGTTACGTGATTCGCGTCAGTGGCCCACCCTTTTATCCTGTCCATAGACTTCATGCTTCACTGGACACTGCTGTTAGGGGGTATGGATTTACTTGAAAGGTGAAAGTGTGAGATTAGCATAGGGTATGTTTTCTCATAGCTGCATCCCATGAGTTTCCCTCTAGCACCATCTCCATCAGATACATGATGCTTGGGAGGTAGGACTGTTTCTGTGTTTTTGGTCAATAAGATTCTGTAATTAGTCCCATCATAATTGTCAGCACCAGACCCACTGGGCTCTTAATCTGGCCCTGATAGCTAAAAAGATTGATTCTCCATAAACTGGTTGACCACTGTCTGGTTGAAATGGTTGACCATTTCTGTACTAGTTTATGGGTATAACTTGGGAGCAAATTATATTAATTATATATGGAACTTGCCTGATGCACCATTCTGCAGTTGTATAATTAGCTCATAAATAAATAACAAATAAATTATTGAACTATAATGTGATATTTAATAAACCAAACGTTTGCAAAACACATTTACCAGATTCTTAGCAGTGTTAATGAGATCTCTGTTTTGGGAAGGCAGTACATTATACAATTTAGTTTCCTGGGGTCTGACTTAGCAGTTAAGACTCACTGGTTTAAACTGCAGGCATTTAGTAAACTATATTCTTTTCACTGTATATGTATGTATTTGTTATCAAACTGTCAAAATTCTTAAATTCTCACATCCTTCTGCTACCTTGCCGAACCATCATTGTTTGGGGCCAGGTTACATTAGTACAAGGGCATTTGGTATCAGAAGGACATTGCCTCCCTCTCTGTTGGGGCCGTAAGCAGGCCACTTATTTACAGCCTCTGCAACTCTCTTTTTAATCTCTCTAGAATTGTTTGATTCTTTATCTATGATCAGCAGACGAAAACTGCTTTCCGAATTGTTATATATAGTAGTTTTTTAATCTTCTACTGAAATTTTATAGACCCCTTGACATTATTGTTTAAACAGATCTCTCTTTCACTTTAGTACTTTCATCTGAGGACCAATCCTGACAGACTGATTTCTTATATTGACCACCATTCCCCATTGATATGGTTTTATTGTCTGGTTCCAAGTAAGTATTTTTCCAATTATTTTTTTTCCCTGAAAAATGGAAATTGTCATTTTGTTTTGCTTCACTATATTTTACTTTGTTTTAATGTTTTTTTTATAAAAACAAATCAAATTTGAGCCAGATTTTGCTATAAGATATAATTATAAACACAAAAGGAACACAGATAAACAGGACTACCCAGCTAAAATATATTAGGCCCTCCAACAGTCCTACTTTTTGTATGCTGGTGTCTCGCATCTGAATACACCATGAAACTTTCCTGAGGCAAAACCACAAGAGTGCATCATTAGATGTGTTTGCACATTGAACAGGTTATAGGGCCCTGTAGAGAGAGCTTTAGCAGGGCTCTCTGCAAGGCCAAGTATGTTGGAAGCTGGACAGATAGGCCCCTTCAGTGGGCAAATCCATCATATTTCTGGGCAGGCCAGATATCACCAGTGATGCAAGCCACATAATTGGTGACGTTCCCTCAGGGCCCGACCACCCATCTAGATTTCATACCTCCAAAGCTGCTTATAGAATACAGCTTTTGCAAAACAAAAAATAAAACATGATTAGTAATATTTGGATTGAGTTTATTCAATAAACTGGGGGAGAACTGATATATAAATCGACAATTGCGCTACACATGTCTGCATCTTTAGAGTTAGTATTTCACTTTCTAGTACAAATAAACACATGGAAACAAAATACACAGTGAAGAAATGAATATGGGCATGCAAAATACTTTCCAAATTAGCAAAGCTGGACAAATAGTCAGGTTTGAGGATTCTCTATAAATATTGGCCTGTATATTGAAATTCAGTTTTGTGTGTAACAAAATTCACCATATAGTAACTAAACCCTAAAGTTTAAATACACAGCTTACTGTTTAGCTGTATTAGCTCAATGTAAAATGCATGCATGTAATTATTGTGATTGACTAAACCTACCTATATGTGGTTCATATAAGCCAACTTACATAATGTAAGAAATATTACTTTTATGAGGAGATGTAAAGTTCAGTAATTAAGGTTCAGTGTAAGTAGTGCTTATTGTTCCCGAAGTAGCTAAATATAAATCTAGAAAGAATCCCCAAACTCTGTTAGTTTGGTAGTAGAGTATGTCATGTGACATATGCATTGGTCGTGTGATAGCAGTACCTGTGCCAGAGGTTTGTTCTCATAAGCTTTTTCATGCTCAAAGAACATGTCCAGGCCGTGCTCTTTCACAATTTGTTCAGACTCATCTGAGAATAGAACAGCATCTCCATCAAATGCAACTCGCAGCTGCTCCTCCTGGACCGACACATTCTGACTGGGGCTGAAGATGGTCGCTGCTGCTATACCTAAAGAGAAGCAGTGAAAAAATGTCATGTGTGTTTTCTTAATCTTATGGAAGAGATAAAATTCTAAATGAGGAAGTTCTTCATACCTATAAAATGTGAACCTATTTTAGACCTATTAAAGAATACTTTTGTAGCGGAACCCTATGGTGGCTGTCCTTCCTGTATTGTTGATTGCCCTCATCTACCCTACCTTGGCCCTAAAGACAAATACTGTGCCTGGCCCTTGGATTACCTCAGGGCAGTGTTGCTACTTCAAATGGGCACTTCGGATACCGTCGAAGTGCCGAAGTAATCGTCGAAGCGGTCGAAGTCGTCGAAGTGCACGGCATCGAACAAAGGGCCACGTGGCGGCGGCCATTTTAACTCCGAACATCGCCGACCCGTACCATCGACTCCACTTCGACACTTCGACTAACGTCGAAGTACCGGCCACACTTCGAACGGGACTTAGACGTTTTTATGCCAGAAATTGACCGACCGCACAGCTCAAATCTATGGAACTGTTTTGGGCAGGAAAATGTGCTTGCGGTCTGTCATAAAGGGACCTCCAACTAACTATTGATCTACTGGAGGGATTGGGACGATTTTTTTGAGGATTACTAATTAAAGGCTGCTGATTATGAAAATGCATGTTTTATGTTTGTAGCACGAATATTATAGAAGTTATGGCTATTGTGTAAAAGTTATGTTTGAAACTGTACAATAAGTGGATTATCTCCCAGGCTAAGGGGAGGGAATCTGTGGGTTGCACCCAAGATACCATTGGTTGTTTTATGCCTCCCCCTGGGTGTGGCCTGTCTGTGTACAGTTGTAATAAAAGGCAGGCTGGATGTACCAGCCAGCAGTTCTGTTCCTGAAACTGTGTGTCGTCCAGTTATTGGGATTGCTGTGGGGATCTTGCTGTGTTATTTTGCCTGCTGGAAACTCTGCCTGTGGATTTACTATTGCCTTGTTCCTGAGCCTTCCTGGGATCTTCAGTGGAGAATAGCTGTGGGATATCAGCTCTCCGCTACATTGGTTGGCAGCGCTGGGATCCAGACTCACAAGGGAACAAGGATTAATGGAATACGGATGGAGAGTGACTATGCTAAGCTTAAAAGAACCACGCTAAAGGACTTACTGGAAGCAAGAGGGATTGCAGCAAGCAACAAAAAGAAAGCAACCCTCATTGCAGAAGTCATGGCAGAATATCAAACCGAGGGCAGGGCAATCCCTGAACAGCATAACACATCGGATGGGTTAGAACAAGAGGAATTTCAAAGGCAAGTGCAATGTAGACTGGCCTTTTATGGAGGAAATGCAACGCTTGACATTATTTCCAGGACTATGACCGAGGTGCAAGAATTTATGTTGCGCCAAAGGCCACAACCATCCACAGTACGGGACACAGCAAATACCAACAGTACAGAGGGTAAGACAAAAATTCCTTACCAAGCGTTTAAAAACTATGTGGAGGCGGAGGAAGACATAGATGCTTTCCTCCAAGATTTTGAAAGACTGTGTGCCTTACATAAGATCAGTACTGAGGATTGGGTACCTATTTTGGCTGGGCGGTTGTCTGGGAGGGCAGCAGAAGCTTATAGAACTGTACCAGATGAGGAGATCCGGAACTACAGCCGGGTAAAGGAGATTATATTGGCCCGGTATGCCATAACACCAGAGGCATACCGAAGGCGGTTTCGAGAGTTGAAAAAGGCAGATAAAGACTCACATGCCGAGTGGGCTTGTAGGTTGCAGCGGGAGGCCCTTTGATGGGTGCAAGCCAGCAAGGCCCGATCCATGGAAGATGTGATACAAATGTTGCTCATGGAACAATTCTATGATGGGGTAACAACTAATGTACAGGAGTGGGTAAGAGACCGCAACCCTGCATCCCTCACAGAGGCGGCTAGGAAGGCGGATGAGTACCTAGATGCGCGCAGGTCACAGAAACCGGTAGCCCCAAAAGTAACGATGAAATCCTTTGGGGGAACGAACTGACCCCCTGTACCACCCTGACAGCTACCACCACCACCACCTGCTGTGCAACCACGTTTCCGCCAACCTAGCTCTGGGCCCTGTCATCACTGCCAGAAGTGGGGGCATTACAAAAGAGAGTGCCCACAACTCCGAGACCGATCCTCATGGATCCGACCAGGGCCCCCACCACCCCCGAGAGCCGCTGCCCATCACTACCAGGGGGAGCCACCAGTTGCTTATGGCTCCGTGGTTCCTGTCACCACCATAGAACAGTGGGAGGTACTACACGAAGCTAACCCACTACAAGCCCATGACGATAATCGCCAGCACCACAGACAGACGGTATACCTGGAGGGAAAAGCAGTACAGGGGCTCCGAGACTCTGGTGCCACTATAACCCTGGTCAAAAGCCACTTGGTCGCTGACAAGGCTAAGACTAACCGGACTATAGCAGTCAGAGTTGCTGGGGGAGCCGTCTACCGGCTGGACACTGCCAACGTCCATTTGCATTGGGGAGCGGGGTCAGGGAGGGTGGAGGTGGGGTTGATGCCCCAGTTACCCGCAGAGGTGGTACTGGGAAACAATTTGGGAAAGCTCACATCTGCTTTTGAGCCCCAGCCCACCACCACTGAAGAAGCACACCCAGTGGTCACCAGACAACAGGCCCGCACCCAGGACTACAACACACTGCCGGAGGTCCAGGTAAGAGAACCTTCCCCTTCCCTAGACTGTGTCCCCTGGTCCCCCCCTAACGAATTTGAAGCAGAGGTGATAACTGACCCTACCTTGCAGGTATATAGAGATAAAGTCACCTCTGACCACCCTGGGGCAGAGGGGGAAAGATTTGTATGGGAGGGACAGCTGTTATACCGGGAGTACGACAAGCAAGTAGATGGGTCAGACCCGATTGTGTTAAGACAATTAGTGGTACCACAGAGGTACCGAGCCGAATTGCTGCGGATAGCACACGACATTCCGCTATCTGGGCATTTAGGGGTTAGTCGGACCAGATACCGACTGACGCAAAATTTATTTTGGCCGGGAGTTAGCCAGGAAGTACGGAAGTATTGTAATACCTGTGACACGTGCCAGAGGGTGGGGAAGAGGGGAGACCGGCGGAAAGCAAAACTGCATCCGCTACCGATAATTGAGGAACCCTTCCACCGAATAGCGGTGGATATCATAGGCCCCCTCCAGAAACCTAGCCCTTCCAGCAAGAGGTACATCCTCACGGTGGTAGACTACGCTACCCGATATCCCGAGGCAGTGGCCCTGACAAATATCCACGCTGAGACAGTGGCGGAGGCCCTGATGCAGATCTTCTCCCGGGTAGGGTTACCTAGGGAGATAATCTTGGATCAGGGTACTCAGTTTACTGCAGAGGTCACCCAACAACTCTGGAGGCTGTGCAATGTTAAGTCCATTATTAGCGCCCCATACCACCCCCAGACCAACGGGCTCTGTGAAAGGTTCAATGGCACCTTAAAGCAAATGCTCTGAACCTTTGCTGAGACCCATAAGGACTGGGAGCGATTCCTGCCACACCTCCTCTTTGCTTACAGGGAGGTGCCTCAGGAATCAACGGGGTTTTCCCCATTTGAGTTATTATTTGGGAGGAGGGTAAGAGGACCCCTAGATCTCATCCGAGAACATTGGGAGGGAGACCGGAGTGCAGACGGTACCCCCATTATACCATATGTGTTGGCACTTCGGGACCGACTGGAGGCCCTAACTAAGACAGTAGGAGAGAACCTCCAGGCGGCCCAGACGCGTCAACGTACATGGTATGCTCGGGGCGCCAGAGACCGTAGCTTCCAGGTGGGACAGAAAGTTTTAATTTTAAAACCTGTCCGACATGATAAGCTGCAGGCCGCCTGGCAAGGCCCTTATAAAGTCGTGGAACAGAGATGTGACACCACTTACATAATTGGCCCCTGCACAGGAGCTGGAGGGCGACGCATGCTCCATGTGAACATGCTAAAGCCCTACCGGGAACGTTCAGAGGAGGTGACAGCGATTTGTGCACCCAACTCCGACGAGTGTGACAGCCTTCCCCTTCCAGATCTGCTGGGAGATGGGAGGCTGTCTGGGGATTTAGGAGAAGTTGCGCTGGGAGACCGGCTGAGTCCACAGGAGCGTATCGAAGTACAGCAGCTGTTGCGAGAGAAGCAAGAAACTTTCTCAAATGTACCTGGATACACTCCTCTAGCAACTCACCGGGTCGAGACCCCAGGGCAACTACCCATGCGCCAGACCCCCTACCGCATCCCAAAAGCGGTGAGGGAAAACATGCGCAAGGAGATCGATGAGATGCTCCAACTGGGGGTGATAGAGCCCTCAGATAGCCCATGGGCCTCTCCGGTAGTCCTTGTGCCGAAGCGAGACGGTACGACTCGCTTCTGCGTGGACTATAGGAGATTAAATGAGAAAACCGTGTCAGACGCCTATCCTATGCCCCGGATAGACGAGTTACTAGACAGAATGGCCAGGGGCCAATACCTCACCACTATTGACTTATGTAAAGGATGTTGGCAAATCCCCCTGGCCCCAGACGCCATCCCGAAGTCGGCCTTTGTCACCCCATTTGGCTTGTATCAGTTTAAGGTCATGCCATTTGGGATGAAAAACGCCCCAGCTACCTTCCAGAGGATGGTAGATCGACTTCTGGATGGATTCCAGGACTATACCTGTGCCTACCTGGACAATATTGCTATTTTTAGCAATACGTGGCAGGAACACTTGGCCCATATAGGAGCTGTACTAGACAGGATAAGGGAAGCTGGTTTGACCCTGAAGCCGGCTAAGTGTAGTATAGGAATGGCTGAGGTGCAGTACCTGGGACATAGAGTGGGGTGCGGTAAACAGAAGCCCGAACCTGCCAAAGTAGAGGCCGTAGCCCAGTGGCCCACCCCTAGGACTAAGACCCAGGTTTTAGCGTTTCTAGGGACAGCGGGGTATTACAGGAAGTTTGTCCCCAATTATAGCGCCCTGGCCAAACCCCTCACGGACCTGACCCGTAAGAACCTTCCCCGCCAAGTAAACTGGACCCCGGAGTGTGAGCAGGCATTCCAACACCTGAAAAATGCACTGATAAATGCCCCTTTCTTGGCAGCTCCTAATCCAACTAAACAATTTCTTGTTCACACAGACGCTTCTATGTTTGGATTGGGAGCAGTACTGAGCCAAGTCGGGGCCGATGGCGGAGAACATCCCGTGGCTTACATCAGTCGCAAGCTGTTACCTCGAGAAGTAAGCTACGCCGCCATCGAAAAAGAATGCCTGGCTGTGGTGTGGGCCCTAAAGAAACTGCAGCCCTATCTGTATGGACAGCCCTTTTCCTTGCTCACGGATCACAACCCGTTAGTATGGCTGAACCGGGTGGCTGGGGACAATGCCAGGCTGCTGCGCTGGAGTTTGGCGCTGCAGCCCTTTGACTTTAATATCCAGTACCGACCGGGTAAGCAGAATGGAAATGCTGACGGGTTGTCCAGACAAACTGACCTAGAAAAATGATCCGTGAGCCCCGGACATCCCCAAGCCGATCCGTGTTGGATCAGACTGTGTATGCCGGCTTGTGGGCAAGGGGGAGCAGTGTAGCGGAACCCTATGGTGGCTGTCCTTCCTGTATTGTTGATTGCCCTCATCTACCCTACCTTGGCCCTAAAGACAAATACTGTGCCTGGCCCTTGGATTACCTCAGGGCAGTGTTGCTACTTCAAATGGGCACTTCGGATACCGTCGAAGTGCCGAAGTAATCGTCGAAGCGGTCGAAGTCATCGAAGTGCACGGCATCGAACAAAGGGCCACGTGGCGGCGGCCATTTTAACTCCGAACATCGCCGACCCGTACCATCGACTCCACTTCGACACTTCGACTAACGTCGAAGTGCCGGCCACACTTCGAACGGGACTTAGACGTTTTTATGCCAGAAATTGACCGCAGCACAGCGCAAATCTATGGAACTGTTTTGGGCAGGAAAATGTGCTTGCGGTCGGTCATAAAGGGACCTCCAACTAACTATTGATCTACTGGAGGGATTGGGACGATTTTTGAGAGGATTACTAATTAAAGGCTGCTGATTATGAAAATGCATGTTTTATGTTTGTAGCACGAATATTATAGAAGTTATGGATATTGTGTAAAAGTTATGTTTGAAACTGTACAATAAGTGGATTATCTCCCAGGCTAAGGGGAGGGAATCTGTGGGTTGCACCCAAGATACCATTGGTTGTTTTATGCCTCCCCCTGGGTGTGGCCTGTCTGTGTACAGTTGTAATAAAAGGCAGGCTGGATGTACCAGCCAGCAGTTCTGTTCCTGAAACTGTGTGTCGTCCAGTTATTGGGATTGCTGTGGGGATCTTGCTGTGTTATTTTGCCTGCTGGAAACTCTGCCTGTGGATTTACTATTGCCTTGTTCCTGAGCCTTCCTGGGATCTTCAGTGGAGAATAGCTGTGGGATATCAGCTCTCCGCTACAACGTTCTTACTGATTAAACATTGTTAGTACCTCTGCAATACTAAGCAGCAGTATTCGGTCTAAAAGATACTACTCTGGAGAACTGGTAAAAAGTTAGCAAAATATAACTGTATGGCAAATAAAAAAAATGAGTTTGACCAAATTTATGTGTCCGCAATAAAATCTTGTTTCTGGCAAATTAGGTTTTGTCCATGTGGTTTAGTTCCGATTAATTCAGTACATGCAGTTGCTTCAAGAAAAAAGAGTTGGACAAACCAAAAATGTAATAACTATCAATAATTTTTTTCCCATCAATCATCTTCTTTTTTTTTTGCACCACGGACAGAACTACAAATCACAAAACAAAAAAAATTATTAATTTATTCATTCCACATTTCGTTTGTTTCATGATTTGGTCATATGGCAATTTATTGTTACGGAATTTGGACAGCCCTCTGATTGTGCAAAATTAGGACGAATTGCAATTGGATTTAAACCAAAGGCACAAGACTAATAGTGTATAATTTAAAAGGCTAGAAAAAAACTTACAAACAGCTAATAATTAAACTCATTGAAGAAAAGCAGACATCAGCTACACTGGAGATAATATACATGGCCTAATGCAAAATTCAAATTGTTTAATCATTTTGGATGAACTTTTAAGAAGTGTTTTCCCCCAAATATTAAAATAGCCCAAAATATATCAATATATAAAAAAATCTTAAAATATTTTTCAAAATTTTTAATATTAAATAATTTTAAAATCTTATCGAAAATTATGAAATAATTTAAAAGTGTATCAAAAATTATATATTTTTTCATCCTATGCAGAACAATTTCACACAGTTTTTTTTTTTAAATTCTTTATTTTTGAAGTGCATAAGTAAAATACAGTCGCTTGTGAGGTACCCCAAAGGCACTCCTCCAGCGTAGTATAAAACATTTTAACAGGAAGGGGTAAAGATGACTTTGCACATTTTTGTATGTTTAAGTTATGCATTACACGGTTTCGGTTGTTCTGACTTAGGCATATTCATATTCATATCATAAAATAAGCTAAACTAAAATAACATCGCTTATCTTTCCGATCATGAAATAAAAAAGAAAGTTAAGATGCTGTGTCGTGTGTAACGGTAGCTATACCAGTAGACTAGTGTAGTCAATGTAGTATTGTGGGTCGCTTAATAGAATTGCGTTTTTTAATTAGCTGGGTCAGGATGCTACGGAGCGAGTGTTGCCTTTCTCGTGTAAATGGTCGTGCAGGAGTAGTATTACCTAGTGCTAGCTACGTAGTAAGGCAGAGCCGTGCCCTATTTTATGGTGTATCAAAAACAAGATGAATAGCAGGTCTTGCATACCGTAGCCTACTCTGGCCCAGTTACGTGAAGAGGACGCGGATTCAGATTGAAGCATGGTGCTTCATGTTATAGTGTATGCTAGACAGATTATGAGGTTAGCGTTCATATATAAAAGCAGTTCAGTTAAGTCAACGTTTGTAGGGCATGCTAGGCAAGTTAACAGTGTATCATTTATATGTGTGTAGGTTGAGACAAAGCGTGTTGCATGTGCGGTCATAACGAATTGTGGTACAATGCTAACAATCAAAACATATTTACGAGTCTTTGCGTATATTTAAGTTATGCATTACACAGTTTCGGTTGTTCTGACTTAGGCATTGTCAGGGCTCCGCGGGCGGCTGTGAGGGGAGGCTGCAATCCTCTCGCAGCACTCACCCTCGGTCCGTCGCCGCCGGTAAGCGAGCGGCGTCCTCTCCTCTTGACACGCCGCTCGCGTCCTCCTCTCCTCCTCCCAGCGGCAGCATGTCTAACGCTGCGCGCTGGGAGCCGGCACTATTATCTAAACGCCGGGGTCACTCACGTGACCCGGCGTTAAAGCTACAGCGCAAAAATCACAGTGGGGGGTATAGATATCCCCCACGTGTGTTTGTTAATACTGATTAGAGGTTATCCAATCAGGATTCAGGCTAGGATTTAAATACTTACCTTTCCTGTCTCTCTGTGCCCTGTTGTGGTCTTTGCTGTATAGTATTGATACTGAACGTGTGCTTTCTGGTTACGTACTCTCTGGCTTGTTATACTGACTTTGTGACTTTCTCCTACCCTTTGACCTCGGCTTGTTTCTCGTTATTCTGTTTTCTGGTTCCCCTTACTCGACTTGTCTCCTGACTATTCTGTGTGTGCTTAGCCCGGCCACTCTAAGGTCCGGTACTGCACACTTTCTGTGTGTGTGTCTGTGTGTGTGTTAGCGTGTTGGGTTCCCCGAATCGTGACAGGCATATTCATATCATAAAATAAGCTAAACTAAAATAACATCGCTTATCTTTCCGATCATGAAATAAAAGAAAGTTAAGATGCTGTGTCATGTGTAACGGTAGCTATACCAGTAGACTAGTGTAGATGATGTAGTATTGTGAGTCGCGTAAGAGGATTACGTTTTTAATTAGCAGGGTCAGGATGCTACGGAGCGAGTGCTTCATGTTATAGTGTATGCTAGACAAATTATGAGGTTAGCGTTCCTATATATGAGCAGTTCAGTTAAGTCGACATTTGTAGGGCCTGCTAGGCAAGTTAACAGTGTATCATTTATATGTGTGTAGGTTGAGACAAAGCGTCTTGCAAGTGCGGTCATAACTAACTGTGGTACAATGCTAACAATCAAAACATATTCACGAGTCTTTGAGTAAAAGTAAACAACTTTAAACCAAGAAAGAAAAGAAAAAGTCCCGGTGCCTCCCAGATGCTGCGGTCGCCATTAGAGTGCCTAGTGGCAATTGCTTAACTCAGTCTACGTTATATTTATCCAGTTTAACTAAACGGTTATAATGTCTGAGTAGAAGTAAATGTGACGAATAGAAACAAATAAAAACAATTAATACTTAACATTTCACACAGTTTTAACAGTGATAAAATACGAACTGTTGTGAGACATATACACAGGATACACAGTTGGAGCAAAACTAATTTTTTAAACATATATACTGGTTGTTAACTGCTGCAACAATTTGAAGATAAGCATGTTCCTAAAGTCTGTAAACAGAAGTACATGCTAATGCTGATAAACTCATTATGACCATTTCCTCGTAGCTAATCATTTTTGCAAATTGAATTTTCAATCATTTCTAAAACTAATCATATAGCCTAGAGTTAATGCAAACAATCTTTTGTAGGCACCATAGAGCAATATTACAACTGGTCTATTTTTTTTGTTAAACACAGTGTATGCAGCTACAAGTGCAATGTATGAACAACTCATACAAGCAGCTGATTGGAAACCAAGAAATATTTAGAGGATTATTAACTAAAATAAGAATTTAAAGTGAACTTTTCCAGTTTGGCTTTTTCTGAAATTCACTTTAAAGAGATTCCATAGTGCCAGGAAAACAAAGCTGTTTTCCTAGCACTATAGGTTCTTACAGTGCCCCCCTCCCTTGAGCACACCCTCCTGCTTCAATGAAGGGGTTAAAACCCTTTCAGTCACTTACCTGAATCCAGCGCTGATGTCCATTGGCCCTGGGTCATGCTCCGCCCCCGCTCCTGATGTCAGTGTTTTTCTATAGGGATTTGATTGATGCTGGATAACCTCATGCACAGCGTGAGGACATCCAGCATCATTTAGGCAAGTTTTGGTCGCCTAACCACCCGAAAGTCCCTCTAGACAGCCACTAGAGGTGGAGTTAACCCTGAGAGGTAATTATTGCAGTTAAAACAAACCCATTTTCCTGCCACTATAGGGTTATTAGGTGTCCCGTCCCCTCCCTCATGGCCCCCTCCCGCTGGGCTGAAGGGCTTAAAATCCCTTCAGCCACTTACCTTAATCCACCGCCGGTACATAGGAAAAACCTACCAACAGTTTAGACGGAGGGTCCTGCAGCACATAAACTCCATCAAAAATACTGTTACTCCAACTACAGTAGCACGACATATCATTAACTTCCACAATGGCATCTGTGACAATCTACGATTCCAGGCCATTGAAAAACTAATGCCCAACCCGAGGAAAGGTGACTTCAACAAAATCCTACTACAAAAAGAATCACATTGGATTTTCACCTTCAAAACCCTTGCCCCCCATGGCCTAAACGAAGATTTCAACTATACCCCTTTCATCCACCAGTAATTTGGGGTGACTAAGCACCACCAAATCACACCCCTTATTCCCTGGCTCTCCTGTACAAATTGGGCACTCATTCAACGATATCCCTTTACACTCTACACTTTTATACATCCTTATAATATAAGGGAAGAACACCACCATTAAATTGTTTTAATACCCTTCTATTAAAAGACCATTTTCGATAACCTCATTGTATTACTTACTATGAGGTTACAATATGTTATAATAGGATATTACCATGGACCGGCATTATTCCTAAACTTCTAAGGAAGAATTCCACCACTGATCGCTATAATATTCCTGTATCAAAAGATCATCCTTTTTAACTTTACTGTATCAACCACCATGTTGATACAATATGTGTAAATATGACATTTCCAAGAGGTGATGCCGAATTCATCAGTCACCAGAACATACAAAGAATATGAACTTATGTTCACCACTATTCATCACCTACTATGGACTGTATCGCACAAATAGTAATAATATGTTCCGGTAAGGTTTCAAATCTCAAAAGCTAACCCGTGAATTAATACCAAAAATTAGGGCATGTATACATGACTGCAATTAAACTACAGTGACTTCTTCACATTGTTGACTTGAGTGAGCCACCGTAGCCCCTAATTCTATGGCAGCCGAAAACTTGACCAATCAGCTGTCAGGGCGGTATTTTTAAACTCCACCAGTGGAGGGAGACAGTTCCCCCTGACGAGCCGCTAAACACGACGAAACGCGCGTCGGGTCCACACCGACATTATCCTCAGACCAGCATCTGCTTTTCGTCACCCCTCGTGAAACGATCTCATTCCTCTAGATACCTGACGATCGGCTCATAGAACCTGTCACGCTGCAATCTACCACATTGGGCTCCATAAACCCTGCGGCAGCATAGTCAGTCAAATAGACTGCTAAATTGACCGATCTCGCTAGAAGAGGACTTTGTTTAAACTTTCACCTTGGGGACCTGACACTTTGATATTATTTAATCGGAAAGCTAACTATATACAGACCTTGGTATATATTCATGCTAATTATCTTACAGTGTACATAACTCTAGTCATCTATTAACTACTGTGCCGTCTCCCTGGCACTCTCTTTACTATAACTGGTGCCCATGAAGGCACTATTTCTGTTTCGGGTTTTTCTGAGCATGAACTATCTAGTATGTGAACCAGACCTGTTAATCTAATTATTGCAAGGATCTTGACAAATCGTGAGCACAGTTAGAGGTCACACAGGACCAACATTGAACTCAAACAATTTTCAAGAGTTCACACTACGGTCTTGCTTCACTTCCCATGTTGGGTATCAGGATAGCATCAGGCTAAGTACCATAGCGACAGACCCATTATACCTAACCGTAATCTGTCGGACACTAGTCGATGCATACACCTGTATACACACCAACATTGGACACTATTGTGTCAACGAAGCAAACTCGCTAATAGAACTGCTGGTAATATCCTGTTGAATTACAAACATTATCAGATGCCGCATCAACAGTGTATTAAATTCATGATGAAGAGTACACACCACTGAATGACTTCACGTCCCATGCTGGATGTCAAGTCCGTATAAGGGTCTACACCGACATTATTCTCAGACCGTTACCTGCTTTCCGTCACCCCTCGTGAAATGATCTCATTCCTCTAGATACCTGATGATCGGCTCATAGAACCTGTCACGCTGCAATTTACCACATTGGGCTCCATTACCCTGCGGCAGCATAGTCAGCTTAATAGACAGCTAAATTGACCGATCTCGCTAAAAGAGGACATTGTTTAAACATTCACTTTGGGGACTTGACACTTTGTTATTATTTAATCAGGAAAGCTAACTATATACCGACTTTGGTATACATTCATGCTAACTATCTTACAGTGTACATAACTCCTGTCATCTACCAACTATTGTGCCGTCTCCCTGGCACTCTCTTTACTATAACCAGTGCCCATGAAGGCACTTTTTCTTTTTCGGGTTTCTCTAAGTATGAACTGTCTAGTATGTGAACCAGACCTGTGAATCTAATTATTGCAACTTTGACAAATCGTGAGCACAGTTAGAAACCAGGCAAACTTACCAGATTTGATACTTACTCTGGAGCGACCCCTAGTGGTCATTACCACAGCATTGGTTTTCAAGTCAGCATAAGGCTAAATACCATAGTGACAGACTCGTTACACTCGACCTGTGTCTGTCAGCTATTGGTTGGAGCCGGTACTGGTATACACACCCACATTGATTACCATGTTCGTGTCAACCCGGTGGGTTTACCAGATTTGATACTTACTTTTGAGCGACCCTTAATGGTCAATTACCATAGTACGCTATTAGGACACTGTAATGAAAGTTTGCTACCCGAGGCACTGCATTCTGCTTAGCCTCGCTTTGTTTTCCCTTTTCCCCTCTCCCCCTACTTCCTACTCGCCCTTCCCTCCCTATTGCCACTGACCAACAATTCTGGACCAGCTTATGAGCAAGAACAGGGTGGTTTTATTATTGTTTGTTCACTCTCAATTTGTTATTTGTTACTTGTTTATGTGTTTGGTATTATCGGATTTTAGTATATACTAAAATAGTACCAACCCCCTTACCCACACGCCCCGTTCTGTCTTATGATAGTAGGTCTGACTGCCAGCCAAGAGGTAAACAGTACCTACTACTACTCAGAACTGGTGCCTATTTACCCTAATAAAGTATTATATTGTTATACCTTTTTGGGACAGGATACTATACCTACTCTATATTTCTTTTGATACCAACATCCCTCTATCAGGTTTCCCTATAAGGACAGTTTTTCTCTCTCTCTTTGCACTTTATACTTTGAGGGTTACCCCCTCCCTGTCCGGTCACATTTGACAACGTTATGGGCCAACCCATCTCTCTTAATCCACCGCCGGTCTCCTTTGGCGTTGGTGATCTCTCCTCCCCCTGCCGACGTCAGCTTCCGAGTGTAGCCAAATTATTAAATGCTTTCCTGTGGGGATCTGAACTCGCGCTGCGTGAGTTCAATGCGATTTTCACACTGAGAATCGCGGACACGGCCTCTAGTGGCTGTCAGGGAGATAGCCACTAGAGGCTGGATTAACCCTGCAATGTAAACATAGCAGTTTCTCTGAAACTGCTATGTTTTCAGCTGCAGGGTTAAATCTAGGGGGACCTGGCACCCAGAGCTGAAGTGGTCTGGGTGCCTATAGTGGTCCTTTAAGGGACATTGCATCCAGACCACTTCAATGAGCTAAATTGGTCTGGGTGCCTATAGTGTCCCTTTAATTCACTTTGAATTCTCACTTTAGTTAACAACCCTGTTAAAGGGTTGTCCACTAACATGAAAATTGTTGGGAGTTCATAATGAATTTAAAGCAAATTTCAAATTTAAGATGAATGCAAAAATTCTCCAAATCAGTTATTTTGATTAACTTTTAATTCCCAGCAATTCTTATGTTAGTGAATGACCCTGATATGTCTATAACACCTAGATCCTCCCTAGTTTTATCATGGAGGCCTTTGTTTTCAAGGCATGTCGAAAGGCTCACTATTCTGTAAGTATCTTTGTCCTTTAATGGTCCATTGATATCATTTAGTTGTGTCATTCACCAACTCCCTATCTCCTCTTTTCATAGCAGTCTGTGCTGAATGAGAAAATGTGTTTCATAATATAGCTCTTTTACATTCATTGTGAAATAAAGAACACGACAACTAGCAATACTGACGATAATTTAGCAAACACAGAAAAGAGGCAACCACCAATTCAGTTGTCAGACTGAGCTGCCTATGTTTCATTGGGTGGTCCCTAAATTAGTGATTACTTTGTCTCAAGTGGTTAAAGGTTGACTGTGAGGTTTCAGTAGTTTGCTATAGGTTGAAGGGAGGTAGGATGGGAAGGAATGGAGGATGATCAATATGGTAAGTAAGACATTGGCTATTATTGTGTATTGAGAAAGATTTCATTATTTTTTAAATTGTATTTATTGCACATTTCCTATGTTCACTAAGCTGAATTTTTTTTTATCCTAATGATGTGATCTCTATTTTATACAAAAGCAATTCACCAATTTAAAATTAGCATTTTGAGATTATTGGTGAGACCTGTCTTGCCACATTCATGAGTTTTGGTGCACAAGTTCAGTTCTGTTCACCTGCCACATTTACTGAAAATCTACACAAAGTTAATCGCTGAATCAGGGCAGACTAGTGTCAAAACACGAAGATGAGAGGAGCCATAACCCAATTGTGATAGAGAGTTTTTGCTGTTTTAGTAACCAATGCCAATTTTGCATATATATATATATATATATATATATATATATATATATATATATATATATATATATATATATATATATGATACAAGAGCTAGCACAGTCACTCAATCACTAAATAGCAATCTCAAAGTTTACAGTATGTAATAGTTTTTGTATTTTTTTTAAAGGGACACTATAGTCACCTGAACAACTTTAGCTTAAAGGACCACTCTAGGCACCCAGACCACTTCAGCTTAATGAAGTGGTCTGGGTGCCAGGTCCAGCTAGGGTTAACCCATTTTTTTTATAAACATAGCAGTTTCAGAGAAACTGCTATGTTTATTAATGGGTTAAGCCTTCCCCCTAATCCTCTAGTGGCTGTCTCACTGACAGCCGCTAGAGGCGCTTGCGTGATTCTCACTGTGATTTTCACAGTGAGAGCACGCAAGTGTCCATAGGAAAGCATTGTAAATGCTTTCCTATGCGACCGGCTGAATGCGCTCGCAGCTCTTGCCGCGCGTGCGCATTCAGCCAACGGGGCGGAGAGGTGGCGGAGAGGAGGAGGAGAGCTCCCCGCCCAGCGCTGGAAAAAGGTACGTTTTACCCCTTTTCCCCTTTCCAGAGCCAGGCGGGAGGGGGACCCTGAGGGTGGGGGCACCCTCAGGGCACTCTAGTGCCAGGAAAACGAGTATGTTTTCCTGGCACTAGAGTGGTCCTTTAATGAAGAAGTTTTGGTGTATAGAACATGCCCCTGCAGCCTCACTGCTCAATCCTCTGCCATTTAGGAGTGAAATCCCTTTGTTTATGAATCCTAGTCACACCTCCCTGCATGTGACTTGCACAGCCTTCCATAAACACTTCCTATTTAGGCTTTCTTTATTGCAAGTTCTATTTAATTAAGATTTTCTTATCCCCTGCTATGTTGTTAGCTTGCTAGACCCTGCAAGAGCCTCCTGTATGTGATTAAAGTTCAATTTACAGAGAAAAAGATACAATTGTTTAAGGTAAATTACATCTGTTTGAAAGTGAAACCAGTTTTTTTTTCATGCAGGCTCTGTCAATCATAGCCAGGGGAGGTGTGGCTAGAGCTGCATAAACAGAAACAAAGTGATTTAACTCCTAAATGACAGTGAATTGAGCAGAGAACTTGCAGGGGAATGATCTATACACTAAAACTGCTTTATTTAGCTAAAGTAATTTAGGTGACTATAGTGTTCCTTTAAGTAAAAAGAAAGACTATTTTGGGGTTTTGTTAAAAATTCAACAATGTACGCAGGCTGCTCTGAGCTAAATACCGATTATAGCCAGCAAGTTATGGTGACAAGCCAGCACCATAACTACCTACAAGTAGTTCAGATTTATGATTGCCTCCCCAGGGACTGATGTCGAACATGAAGTTTTTACTTTCTTCTTTGCCTTTCATTTTCATTCAAAATGTGCATCCATAATTCCTCTGTCTGGCTCTTGAAGCCAAGGCTGAATGCGGTGGTCTACCATATTTATAAAAAGCCAAAGAATGGTTGCTATTGGCTTATTAAGCAGATCCATTTATCAGATCTAAACTCAATGTCCAGCCAACCTTAAAAATAATTCACCTACATTACAGCCACCAAAAGGTCACTTGGCAAAGTCTCAACTCCTTAAGAGCCTTTTCCAAGCTTTGATCACACTGAGCAAAACTCTTTATATACCGTAGTTAAAAAATTGTCAAATTAACAAAACGTGTCAAAATCATTTACAAGATCAGATATGTGCTCCATCAGTCACTACATTCTTACATGCTGCTTTGCTTTTATCCATCAAATATACAAAAATAAACAGCTACACAGATATTAAAATGTATCTCTATGTTAATTCTATGATTGCACTTACAGCTCAAATCTTATTTAAAAAAACAACAAAAGAATGTTACTTGTTTGTATCCTCTCCACACCAAGTGACAAGCAGATATTCTACTAATCTGCAACATGTACAGACTCCGTCTTCTGAGCACTGTAAGGTAGACATTACTAGTGAATTGTGATCTAAAAGTGACTGGGGGCGGGGCATGGCAGATGCAGGCATGACATGCTCTTTTAGAGCTCCGTGAAGATACAGGCTAAATCCCAGCTTTTGCGGTCCGTACCAGCCCCTCAGACGCCCTAACCTGACACTACAGCATCCTAAGCCTGTGTCCTACCCACCTGATGGTGAAGGGCGTAAGCCGACACAGTCCTGGAGGAGCCTCAGAACATACTGTGGCCTGGTGTGCCCTGCTAAAGGGAGAATCGGCCAATCTCTTTTACCCAACTGCAGACATCCCAACTTGCAAAACCTCACTTCAGTCACCTCACAACAGACACATACACACTCACTGACAAGACACACATGCACACTCACTGACATAAATGCATACACACTCACTCAGTGTCAGACACACACACACTGGGACACACTCACTGACAGGTACACACTGACAAACATATATACAACACTCACTGTGAGACATATATGCACTTAGTGTCAGACACACACATTGACTGACAGACACACATACACTAGCTGACAGACACACACTCTCAGTGACAGACACGCATACACACACTGACACGCGGAAACATGCATACATACACTGAAAGACACGCATCCACACACTGACAGACACACACTCTCAGTGACAAATACACACTGACAGACACATATACACATTCACTGACAAACACATATACACTCTCACTGACAAACACACACACACACACTCTGACAAACATATACACTCTCATTAATAGACACAAACTCACTAACACACTCTCACTAACAGGCACACACAAACACTCTCACTAACAGACACACACACTCACTAACAGACACACACACACTAACACTCACTAACAGATATACACTAACACACTCACTAACACACACACACACACACTAACACATTTACTAATAGGCACACACTAACACTAACAGACAAACACTAACACATACACACACTAACACACTCACTAACAGACACACACACTAACACACTCATTAACAGACACACATTTGGGGGTGGCTTTTTTTGCTGCCCTGCTGAAAGTGCCGCTCAAAGCAAATGTCTTGTCAGCCTCGCAGTAGATACACGGCTGCTCATTCCCCCTCTCCCCCACACGGGCCTCCACACGCAGTTACACACACAACATATTACAACTATTTACACAAAGACACATGCACACACCTTGACACACAGATACACACAATGATACACACCCTGGCATATACACACCTTGACACATAGATACATGCACTATCACATACGCACACATAGATACATACACTTAGTAACATACACAGATGCCCACACTGGCACATACACACCGATACAAACTAACACAAAGACACCCACACTGGCACATACACACAGATACACAGTGACACACAAATACACAGACTGGCACATGCACACTGATACACACTGACACACGCACACACATACACACTGGCACACAGGGAGGATGTGACAGGGTGTTTACCACTTCTTGCCAGCCGGCAGAAACTGCAGGGGCCCGGTCAGGCTACTAAGGGGCCGGGCACCCGACTGGGCCACTGCTCAGAAATAACACCCATCAGGTTAATAATCAGTACGGGGGTGGGGGGACAGTTATTGAGGGCATTTTAAATGTGTTACATCCTGGAAATTAAACACACACAATCTGACACATATTGTATGTTAGATTGTGTGTGTGATTTCTGGGGTATTACACATGTTCTGCGGGTGTTAGGGAGCCATATTAAATATGCTGGAGTCTCCCAGACCTACCAGGAAACTTGGGATGTCTGCAACTGTTTATCCCCTTTCTGTTGATGTACCTCTTTCAATTTACTGCCGTGTCAAACAGAACTTCGCCACGTGCTTTTGGAGGAGCCTGCTTGCCAGCCTCTTGCCCCAGGACTATGGCCCCTGCAATAGACCTGGCTAAAATACTTTAAAAAGACTCTGTTCGAGCAATTGGGATTATATGGTTCGGTTCCCAAACAGCCGCACGAACCAGAGACCACACGGGAGCTATTAACCCTATTAACACTTAGTAACGATTCTAACCGCAGTGTTCTAATTGTCTGTTTGGGTGGCAGCTGTACGCATGAATGACCACAAGGTGGCGGTCATCTTGTTTGCATGAACGCAGGCAGCGGTGTTTGGTCGTCGAGTTCCTGGAACTAAAATTGGACACAGAAACTCCCGAACACCACTGAACTTCCATTACCCAGTCTCCACTCCTTAAAAAAAATCATTCAAAACCCACTTCTTCATAAAAGCGTATCAATTAAACTTTTAATAGCTCCCGACGGATTTCTCTCTTGCAACTGTCATTAATCTAATACTATCCTTACCTTTTTGTGTCACTTAACCCCACTCCCTCTAGCATGTAAGCTCATTGAGCAGGGCCCTCAACCCCTCTGTTCCTGTACGTCCAACTTGTCTGGTTACAACTACATGTCTGTTCGTCCACCCATTGTAAAGTGCTGTGGAATTTGTTGGCGCTACATAAATAATAACATAATAATAATAATAATCATCGCCTGCGTTCGATTCTATACAATTTAGAATGGCACTGTTCGGTGGAATCGTTCGTTTGGATGAGGGGAACAAGCTCCAGGGTAAGAACATTGACTATGTTTGGTAGTTTGTTAGTTTTTAAACTACCGAACTAGACCGACCGCAAGCCCTGATTCTCTGGAACTGTTTTGTGCAGGTTGGTCAAAAATAAGACTTCGAAGAAATTCCCGAACCCCTGAACCGATCTGGGTGATTCTTGGATATGTTGTTCACTCAGATCGGGGCTATCAGGGGATATAACCTTTGTAAATTTTAAAGATATATTTTTGGGGTTTTATAAAAATGTGTGTTTTGTCTGGAGATAATTGAGTTAATACAGTACTTGACTCAATTATCTCCCGGGTACAGAGGAGGGATTGACCTAGTTATGTGTGTCCTGGATCTGAGAGCCAATGTAATCGTGTATTTGTTTCTGCTGTGGTTTACTCTCAGGTCCAGGGGGACCTTGCATGGGGACCTGCATAAAAGGCCAGTTGTGGCTACCATTAAAGGAGTTCCTGCTTACCCTCAACATAGAGTCTCATCTCATGCTTGGGGGAAACGGCTGTATCTACCCTGGGAATTGCTCTATCACTATACTCCCCTGGGATTATAATCACTTGCTCTTTTAAGAGCATATTGCTACACCCTCTTGGAGGAGAGGTCTACTCACTGGAAGCTGAATCCTGGTCTTGGGTCCAGGGTGGGTGGAGGACAGCGAGACCCCAACCAAGCTGTAATGCTGGAAGTGGGGACTATAGTGCTGATGGTGTCTGGTGGAGTGCTTGGAGTACTCGTGAGCACTAGGAGCATCGTTTGGCGGAGGCACCCAGTCGGGGTGCCAGGCGGTCCGCCACAACTGCCTTGACCATCTGTGGTCCCTCTTTGCCTATGGTTAGGGCCTTGTGGGTGTACTTTCACTCTTTGAATAACCTTACAATGCCTATTTAGCTCTACTCTTATCTGTTTAAGCATCCCGTACAAATGTTATGTCCTCCCGGCTTTCCTCATGAAACTCTCTACGCATTCTGCTACGCTCTTTTTTATCCCTGATATAAAAAAAATTTGGCAGCTGTTACTGTTTGATGGATAACCTTCAACATGGTTTATGCTCTTGAATTTGTAAAATATCCATGCTTTATAATTGGACAACAAAAACAAAGAATTACTTGGCAAAGACTCTTTCGGAGTCAAATCATTAGCAGTTCACATTTTGGTGACTGCAATGATGGTGAATTGATTTGGCAGAAGACTTTTAGATTCATTTTTTTGCAGCCTTTCACCAGATCTGACAAGTATTTATTGCATGAGATCGGATCTCAACTAACAGAATAAGAGGTTCCTGACTGCTGCTCTTGCTTGCCTTTGCATTAGCAGCAGGAAAATTAAAGGATTACTCCAAGCATTAAAACCATTATGTTGCCAGATGTAGCCTGTCTCCCAGTAAAGGGGAAAATAGTTTTGCAATAGCTTACCTCTTACCTAGGTTCCTACCAGGCTCCTGGTGTCCTCTCTAGCCATTAATGACAAGTCGATCCCACCAGCCATTCATAGGCTGAGAATGTCAATTGACTGCTCTCTGCCAATGAATGCAATTCTGTGCATAGGAATAAGCACAGAACTGACATTAACCAGCTTGGACCTCTAGTTTTGAGCTGGTCAATGACACCCCAGTGATGCTAGTTGAAGAGGAGTTACACCTATTACAGCAGAGGGGGTTAACCTCCAAGTATGTGCAGCATTTCAAAATATTGAAGTGGTCATGGTCCTTGGAGTTACCCCATAAGTTATTTATTTATTTTTAAATGTCATCCTAAAATGTGAAAATAACTTTGAGTTCCCTATAACCACACCATTCCAAATAAACACACAATACCCACACTGACAGTATGTGGAAGTACTGCTTTTGGAGAAAGTTTGAATCAAGCCTGCCTTACCCAACTCACTAGATTTCTTCCAGGTGTCAGAAATCAGAAACTCACTCCAGAGTCAGCAAGCACTCCAGATAGCAGTACAGAGTACAGCTAGGTGGAAACAGAGTACGGAACTAAAAACGACAAAAGGTGTACATTACATATTTTTTAATTGAACAAAAGTTTCAAGATTTCTTTTTACATTTGTTTCTGTTGATTCTTGGTGAATACTGTATATGTAAATCTGTAAAGAAAGCAGAACCGAGCACTTGATGCAAACTTAAAGCCACGTTAGCAAAAATGCTACTCTTTCTAGTCTCTCTCAAATTTAGAAAGCAAAGTAATAAGTAAAAGGATATATTTTGAAAGGGTTTACACAAACAATGTTTTGACAGTCACAAAATCCCTGGTGATCTGCAGACCTCTTCCCAAGCCCCTCTGCTTGAATTCACCACAACTCCTAGTGAATTGGGTTAGAAGAACAGCATGCATAGCACAGTCCACTTTGGATTGTGTTTTTATTCTCATAACCTTATTTCACCCAGTTACAAAACACCAGCAGAGGATAACTACACAAGGCGTCTCCCGTCTGGAAGAAATGTGACTTCCTGAGAGAACTCAGAACACAGTGAGGCTGGAGATATATGTAGACTATCTATGCAATGTATTATCAGAGCAAGCCACTTGTGAGTTATATTTATAGAGGAACAATTACCACATAACAATCTAATATAAAAGGAGGTCAGACCCCACTGGTATAATAACAACTCACAGATTGTGCTTATGAGATTCATTATTTCCCAGAGTTTCTACCTGTACTACCAACACAGGAATTAAACATCAACAAAGGCATTTGTAGGAGAAAAAAGAAAAGAAAACAATTAATATGGAGTGCACTGTGTAAAGTAATGTTCTTTGTGAAACATTATACATTATATTCCTTTTCTACTTCCAACGGTTCTGCGTCCTCTAGTCTCCAATAAATCTCCAATAAACAAGCACATTCACACAGTTTAGGACAATCTTATGCATGTTATCTTTTTAATGAACCATGCATTCTGATGACCTTTGCTCATAAAACTCATTGCAAAAAGGTTTATGTTGTGGATCACTTTAGCACCCCGGAACCTTTTTTTTTTTCCACACAGCCATTTCTAATAGTATTTACTCACCCTCTTCTATTGCTTCCTGTACTTTCTGGCCGTCAGAGGAGAGATATAGATTGGTATGATAGGCTTTCAGGTAACCTATGGGGCTGTTGCCTCCAGTCATACAGAAACGTTCAATCAAAAGGTCTGGAATAAACACATAAACAAATAATTTAATAACCAGGGAGAAGAGGTTTTTGACATAGATTTTTGCTGTATGAATGAAAAATAAAAAAACAAAATCTACTATGAAATGCAAGTTCACCACATCCAGTAAACAAACTAGCCACGTCACCAGATATGTCATATTATTTGTTAATACTCTTATGTTATAATATAACCAATAAAAAAGCATTCAATTGCCAATTCCCCTGTAGACTGACAATTTTTAGAGGAACACAATATCTTTGCATATCCACAGCATTTCACATTCCATTCACACATTGCTATCTAGGTATTACATTGTTTTCACTGAAAGTGCATATACTTACTGTAATGGTTTATGGTGTTAATGAGTCTCACTCCGACCTGTGCATGATTATTGGTCATGAGGACAATATCAAACAAGTCTTCGCTGTCGGGGTAAAGTGCACGAAGATGAGCATTTACTGCTTCCAGGGCCTACAAATAGAATAATGTTTTAAAAAACAACGTTCAGAAGAATAAAAACACATAACTTGTCAATAACAGAGCTTTCTGCGATATGGAGCCCACATCTCCTGCTAAGTTGGGTTCACAGATCCAGTATTACAAAACTCAGTGTCACTAGTCCCAGTCACACTTGCAGCCTTATAGTTATGCTACTGGTGTACAAATAAAATGTAACTGTATGCACCTATATATGCATGGAACTATGAAGATGATTAGCATAGTATTTGCAGTATCAGCAGCAATATTAAAGTAGACTAATATAAATACATTTCATACACCCTTTTGATCCCTTAAAGCAAAAGTGTCAAATTGCTGCCCCCCCACCCCTCCATTACTTGTTTGACTGTAATTCTCAGCCTGTCACATAAAATGAGACAGCACAATTCGACACCGCCTAAAGGAATAATGTCATTTGTTTTCCACAATTCAGACATCTCACATCCTGTGTTGATAAGACACATCCTACATATGAACGTTCAGTTACTCTGCAAGGTCCACTGATTAGAAATAATAGTGATGTCAGTCAAATGCAAGAGTGTGGGCTTTTAATGTCTAGAGTTTGATGAAATGAATTTAAGTGGCTAAAAAGGATCAACAGGAAATGTTTGACATCTTGGCCTTTAGAAGAAAACTTAGCATTGGCTGGATGGTACTTGACATAGATGGAGTTCTGTCTGCTAATTGGCATTAATGCCTGGATAAGAATATATTCATAGATACAAAAATAGAGCAAGCACCCACCTTGCTTGTATATAGGAAATATGGAAAGATGCAAGAATCACTTGCACCTCCCATCAAACCAGTAAGCAATCTAAAACATAAAAAGGTCCAGTCCAATGCGCTTTCTCACCCATCTCACAATATGCAACAGTTTGGCTTACTTAAACTTGACAATGGCTCTGGGTGAGAAGAAACGCTTTCAGGAGGTCATATAGCAAAGGGACATGTTCTCCCCCGACAAAGAATACTAGATATTTTTGTAATTTATTCTAAAAATATACAAGGTACTTTAGATGGTAGAACCTTATCACAGTATAAACCAATTACAATTGAGGGAACCGTATAGTTCCAAGGCTGTTATCTACAATCTGAGAAGTGGATGCAATATTACAGGATTATTGAGGCCCTCACGTATAGTGTCCACCAAGCATGACCATGCACATGTTGCTGTTGAAGTATATTGTCTACAGCAGGATGGGTTTGGAGTGGAGAATAACTCTTGTAGGTATCAATGGCATTGTGAGTCACTTTGTTCTCTGTGATTTAACAAAAAAATATATAAAATACATAATTTTTAAATGTTTACTCTGCCTTTGTCAACATTGCAATTGCACAAATGTTTCCTGTCTTACATCAAAGCAGTTTAAAAAAAGTCACAATCTTCTATCCAACTATTCTTGTTGCTTTAACTTATTTTGTCTATCTCCTGTTTTTATACGGCAATAAGTGTAACCTTATAACATCTAATTATAAAGATTACATTGCATCTGACTATTTAAAGATCCCAGATTCCAAAGACCATGAATTTTCATGCAGCACCATCTGTTGGTTTAATACTTGTTATGTGCATTGGCTCTGATTTGCATATATGTGTGGAATTAAGATGCCACAGGCATTAAGCACTGTGGCATATATGTATGGTGGCAATAAAGGATTAAGTTGTCCTGTTGGTTCAGTGAGGGAAAGTTGGTTAAAGTTCATGACCCCTGGTTAGATTGTTGGGCAGAGTAGGACAAGTCACTGGGCAGATTTGATGACACAGCTGTTGCTGGGGACAAGAGCTGGCTGGGGATTGGTTGCTGGCCATGAGTGAGAAAAAGAGCGGGAAGCCAGGTAAGCATAAAAGTGGCGGCGTGAACGCAATCCCCGTCAGAGGTCTTTCAAGACAGGAGAAGCACGGACGTATTCCAGCACCTCACCTGTTCCAGCCGGAACATGTCCTCTGAAGACCTGATGTACCATATGGAAGGAATCCGGAAAATGCCTGGAGGGGAATCCTGGTTAAGAGACTGGTTAATATCGGTGCCGAGGGCTTTCAATGCTGTCAGGGAGCCTCCGGTAGCAGCATCCTCCCCTACAGAATGCTCCTGTCTGACGGAGGTTCCGGCCTGCGGCACGACGTGCACTGCGGGCAAATGCGCGGTACAACCGGGGAAAATAGAGAATGCACTCCGGTGCAGAAGATTGGTTCCAGAATTTAAAGACACAGCTCATGGAAAGAAGAGAAGGAGTAAAAGAAGCCTGCCCTCCTCTCCTGTGCCTATTTGGTAAGGGTAGGACACGTACTGAAGAGGATTGAAGAGAGTCGGATGATGGGAGTGCTAGTCATCTGGACGACATGTCAGTCCTAGAAGAAATGGAGGTGCAAGGCAGATCTGGTACTTCAAGTGGTGAGTATGAACCCAACTCTGTTGAGTAGGTTAAGATTAGTGAGGCGTTAGCAGCAGTGCCTAAAATGGTACAGGTTTTACAGAAAAAGAAGTCCAGCTCAGGCTTGGGGTAGTGGGAGAAGTAGTTTAAAAAAAAAAAAAGGGACTGAACTCTGCCATGTGAAAGTTCACTGTTAGGTTTCACTTAATGACTCATGTAAAAAGAAAAAGGTGAATATGTTGATTTGCTGTCGCTTTTGCCTTCAGCAAAGGATTTCACAGAGCAGAGAGTGACAAGGATGAGATAAAGTGTAGATTGATCCCACGTAACTTTAATAACAGGCTGCAAGCATTTTGTATTTTCTCTGCCGTACTGGGAGAGAAGAAGCCAAATAAATAAATTAAAATAAAAATAAAAAATACATTATGTTGTGGACTTTCCAGCATATGGAAGTTATACTAGAGGCTTTTATGATTTCGGCGGATCAGCGTGGTTAACTATGAGGAATTTTCAGAGAAGGACTGGCTGTCCACTCTGAGTGAAGGACGTTGGTCTTTGGCTGAATCTAATGCTGCCTCAGAGAGGGAGAGGGACTTCTGGCACAGTGTGAGCAATAAAAAAAGACCTATGTTGGACTTTAATGAAGGGCATTGTAAATGGCCCAATACATTTCGGTTTAACCCCTTAAGGACACATGACATGTGTGACATGTCAAGATTCCCTTTTATTCCAGAAGTTTGGTCCTTAAGGGGTTAAGCATGAGTGCTCATACTGGGGCAGAGATCATTCAGCCTTTCGCTGCTTTAAAAGAATTGCAGCAGGATCCAGTCAGGGAAAAGACCAGTTTCAAAAGGCATAGACGCCAGTGCAGCTGGAAAGGCTTCGTCCTTATCTTCAGGTGTACCTAAACAGGGAGAGAGCTAAGTTATTGCTTCAAGGTTTTGCAGAAGGTTTTAAAATACCAATGCGTTCCGGTTCAGCTTGTTCACTGGTTAATCATTTAAATCTGTTATGCAGGATGTTGCCTCTCAGCAAGAAATTGTAGTTAAAATTAGGTAGACTAGCGGGTCATTTTGACCATCCTACTTTTGCCAATTTTCACCTTTCTCCTTTAGGTTTAATTCACACACACACACACAAAAAAATTCAGGTCATTCAGGCTAATTCACCATTTATCTTACCCTTCTAGTATTCTTTGACAAGGATACTTGTTCAGTGTCCTATGCAGTGGTGTATCCTGGTTTTGTGCTGCCCTAGGCAGGACAAAACTCAGGCGCCCCCCCACCCCCGCGCCACCCCCACCCAACCTTTCCCCCCGCCCCGCATTCTAAATACACACACACACATTCACTGACAGATACGCATACACTAGCTAACAGAAACACACACTCGCTAACAGAAACACACACACACTAACAGACACACTCACACTCAGTAACAGACAAACACACTCACTAACAGACACACACTAACAGACACACACTCACTCACTAGCAGACACAAACTAGCAGACACACACACTCACTAACATACACACACACTCACAGTCAGACACACACAGTCAGAAACACACACTAACAGACACACACAGTCAGACACACACACTAACAGACACACACACACTAACAGACACACACACACTAACAGACACACACTAACAGACACAGACACACACTAACAGACACATACACACACTAACAGACACAGACACTAACAGACACACACACTGACACACACACTAACAGACACACACACACTAACAGACACAGACAGAAACACTAACAGACACAAACACTAACAGACACACACACACACACTAACAGACACAGACACACACTCACCCACCCACATTAACACATTTTTTAAAATTTATTTTTAACACATTTATTTTTTATTTATTTTTAACACATTTTATTTTTAATTTAACACCCCCCCCCCCAGCCTCCTTACCTTTGGGAATGCTGGGGAGGGGGGTGTCTCTTCCTCCCTGGTGGTCCAGTGGCTGCTGGGCGATCGGGCGGCACTGCCTGGCGGGCGGCCGGGCGGGCGGCCGGACGGCGAGGGAGCACTTCCCCTGAGCTGTCTGCTCAGCTCCCTCGCCGGCCGCAGAGTGAGGCTGGGAGCCGGAATATGACGTCATATTCCGGCTCCGCCTCCCAGCCTCACTCTGCGGCCGGCGAGGGAGCTGAGCAGACAGCTCAGGGGAAGTGCTCCCTCGCCGGCCGGCCGCCCGCCCGGCAGTGCCGCCCGATCGCCCAGCAGCCCGCCGGCATGTCTGTTAGCCGCAAGGCTAACAAGACATTTGCCTTGGGCATTTGGGGCGGCTTTTTTTGCCGCCCCCTGGAAAATGCCGCCCAAGGCAAATGCCTTGTTTGCCTCGCGGCTAATACGCCCCTGGTCCTATGCATATTTGATGATGCACTCGGATCTATACGTGCATTTGGACCGGGTGCACTGATGGCTAGGGTGGACATTGAATCAGTCTTTTGGCTATTAAAACCAGTGCATCTGGAAGGGATCAATTAGTTGTTTTTGTTTGTGTTTTCATTCCAAGTTTTATGTTGATAAATGTTTACCAATGGGTTGCTCCATCTCCTGTTTTTATTTTAAAGCTTTTCTTCATTCTTGGAATGGGTTGTTAATGTTGAGTCCAGTTTATAGTCTATTGTATACTATCTGGATGATTTTGTTCATTGGTCCTAGGTCAGATTAGAATGTGTTATGTTGATAGGAGTTTTTCTGTAGTTAGACAAATGGTTTGATATTCCGTTATCAGTGGAGAAGACAGTGGGGCCAGTGACCTGTATTCAATTCTTAAGGATAACAATTGTCTCTGTTGCCTTTGAATGTAAGCGGCCAGCAGAAAAGTTTTTTATAAATAAATAACAATTGGATGCTTTTAGCAAGCAAAAGCAACAGTAAAGCAGTTTCAGGCATTATTTGGACTATTAGCATTGGCAGGTGTATCATGCCTGTAGGAAGAAAATTTTGGAGGCGAATGTCTTTGGCTGATGTAAAAATAAATCAATTCACTGTTTCCTAAGGATTTCTGCAGAATTTAGAAATACAAAAGTTTGGGATCAATTTGGATAAGAATATAATGGTTGTTTATTATTGCAAACGGAATTTCAGGATAATGAAGCTTTAGAATTATTTGTGGAGGCCGCAGGGTCAGTTGGTTGGTAGATTGTACCATTGTATCCGAAATTTTAGTATGGGGCAAGGAACTGCAGAATAAACGGATTATGTTCCACTGTGACAATAAGTCGGTGGTACATGCTAGTAATTCAATGCATTCTAAATATTGCTTTGCAATTAATTTGTTGCGGAATCTATTATTGTTGTGTTTAAAATATAATATTTGATTGAAGGCTGTGCATATTCCGGGTATTAAGAATTAAGTAGCTGCTGCTATTTCTCGTCTTCAGCTCAGAGCTTTTGGAAGTTTAGTGCCGGACGCAGAGGAACACAGCGTGGAATTACCAAGATGCCTTTTGCAATTAATATGGGAAGAGCCTGGCAATTTTTCATGAAGCACTTGCACAGGGCACATGGAGTGCGTTTGTGTCAGCATGGAATGAATGGTATAAATTCCATGAATTAATCCGAGTTGATCCAGTAGGTGGTAATATAGAAGCTGCCTTCTCTGTTGTGATTCAATGTATTATCAATGGTATATCTAAAAACACTATCTCCAGATGCTTAGCAGGTGTAACATAATTAGTGACTTTTAGGGAAGCCAGTAGTAGTGAATGCATTTGTGATTAAACAGTTGTTAAAAGGTTTAATTTAAAAGGTCAAGTTGCTGATGTTAGGCATCCCATAAGTTATTCAGTGTTGGGAGATTTGCTTGAAGTTTAAACACTGTTTGTCTTCACAATTCAAAGCATATTTGTTTTCAGCAGTTTTTCTTTAACCTCCCCCCCTTTTGCAGAATTAAGGATCTAAGTTATTTATACAAAATATTGCCTACCATACATATAGGCAGAATGCTAAGGACTTAGGGATCCGTTAGAGTGTCGAAAGACCTGTGGGTAAAAGGCCTCAGAGCGGAAAAAAACATATTTATAAAGATGGTGTTAGAAGCAGACAGAGTGATCACTTCCTGCCAGAGTGGTGGGCAGAGGGATTGTTTCCTGACTGAGAAGAAGGGAGCGGGCACAGGGGATAACTTTCTGAGTGGATGAAGTGAGCAGAGAGGTCACTTCCTGCCTAAGTGGATAGAGCAGACAGAGGGATGATTCCTGTCTGGAAGACGTTTGGGGTCCCTGGTGCTGGAGGAGGAAGGACAGACAATGTAGCAGGAGAGGTCTGGATCCTGAATTAGTGACCAGTCACTCCTGTTCCCCATTACACCATGGTTCTTTATCTAGTAGGTGCTACTCTGCAAACACCTAGTCTTACACATTTTTAATATGTTTATTATTGCAATTTATTGCATCATTAATTCTACTTATTTTTATGTTTTTACATGTATATATGTAAGTTATTAAACAGGAATTACGCTGCTTGTAGATAAGTATCTATCTCAAAGTATGAGGGTGCCTTTTGCTGAATAATATGACAATCTTTTTAATGCTGATACCTATATTTCCCCGAATGACCCTAAGTACCAGGACTGGTAGACTACTCTCTCCCCTGTGTGAAATAACCCTGCCCACCAATTACAAGCACAAAGATCACTTGATCACTTTTCCGCACCCCTAAAACTTTGGCAACTTCATTTAGATCCACAAAACAATCCGGGGCAGCCGTTATGATGTCGATTAATTTATGGGTCAAATAGAACAAAGACTCATCGAAATGAGGTCTTGGCAACCTCAACGACTTTTGCATCTTCATTTGAATTTCATCATTGGCAATGCTTGGAGTTGTTGGGTCCACTCCTTGCTTCTCCTCCCCCTTCTCCCCCGGATCCTCTTCCAGACTTACTCCCCCGCCAAAGACATGTTTACCACACCCGGAAAGCCAGTCACATACATCCTTACTGTGTCATAGGAACAGGGAATGGGAGATCTGTGGACCAATATTTGCACAAAATCTTGGTGTAGCCAAGATGGGAATATTGAATATTCAGCTAATCTAAACACCCAGACCTTTTGTTCCTCAAAGATTACTTAATGTATGCCTCCCTTGGCACAAGGTCCCTGTTATGTGGATCTCTTTTTTTCTTTCTGTCCTGTGCTGCCTAAAAGGCTGCCTAAAAGAAGAGCTCTGCTCCACCGACCCCGATACAGCGCTTCTACCGCGTCCAAGTAAGCTAAATGGGGCGCACCAAACGCCCGGAGCAACCCTAGACCCCAAGGAACCCCCAGCAGGGCCCGCTGGACGGGTTCTTACAGCCCCAACCCAGAGCGAGCGGGGATCCGACTGACCCCAAGATGGCGCCGACAACCACGTCGGGGTCTGAGATAACGGCGCTGGACAGAATCGAGCAAAAACTCCGGGACCTGACTGCCACTATGGTCACAAGGACCGACCTCCAGACCCTCACAGCCACCATCCAGGACACGCTGCGGTCGGAGGTGGCGGGGATCCGCGCGG
Source organism: Pelobates fuscus (assembly GCF_036172605.1). Taxonomy (NCBI): domain Eukaryota; kingdom Metazoa; phylum Chordata; class Amphibia; order Anura; family Pelobatidae; genus Pelobates; species Pelobates fuscus. Next base: position 237,882,493 of record NC_086317.1, read on the forward strand.
AGATAACAGCGCAGACGGGCCGTATCACCGCGACGGAAGAGGCGGCTGCGGCCCTCACTACCCGCATGGCATCCACCGACACTGCTGTGGCACGCCAGGGGGACATGCTGCTCTCCATACGCTGTCACCTGGAAGATGTGGATAGCAGAGGCAGGAGATGCAACATCCGCGTACGCGGAGTGCCAGAAGCAGAAGGGATGGAAAATGCGGAAGAGGTACTCAAGGAGCTTTTCCAATCCCTCTTACAGTCACCTCAGCTACGCCAGATAGAGCTTGAGAGGGCGCACAGGGCTCTTAGAACCCGAGCTGTAGAAGATATGCCGCGGGACCTCATATGCTGCCTGCACTCATTCCCAGTGAAGAACGCTATAATGGCCAAAGCACGAGAACAACCGACTTGGCCCTTCAGAGGAGCCCAGGTCTCACTGTACAATGACCTGTCCCCCATTACATTAGAGGCCCGACGTGCACTTCGCACAGTGACGACGTTGCTGAGGGAGCACCACATAACCTATAAATGGGGATTCCCTTTTGCCTTGGTGGCCAGGCATCACAACAACTGGTTCACCTTGAGATGGCCGGAAGAAGTACCGCGATTTATGGGTGTCATGGCCGTTAACTGTAATTCCTGTCTCTTCCGGGTTGACGGACTGTAGCCACACCCCCTCTCTGACGCGGTCTCATTGCGCTACATAATGCGACCGCGCCAGGCAACAGACGCTGGATTAATGAACAGCGTACCGCGGAATTTAACCGGCTGCAACTCTTCTCTACAACTTACCTGTGTACCGAACCGGACTCGTAATCGACTAACCTCCTTCTCCTTCCTCGACCACGGCTAGCACTTTGACTCCTCTCGACCTCTCTCCACGGAACCTCCCCGGAGGGCACTCTGGGACCAACTTAAATCCTCTGGAAGCTAAGTTACCTCACTGTGTTATACGAACTTCTCCCCCTGACTACTGAGCTCTCAAGCTTCAGCCTGCTCGCACATTCTCCTATCGTTATAGGAGTAATTCCTATTCATTAACCTTTCTGCCTCCATATGAGATGTTTTCTATCAATTAAGCTAAATCAAATCTCTGCAAGTTAATCTGCATTACCTTCCTTCAATTTATTGCTGCAATTCAATTGTATAAGATAGTCTAAGAATCCACTCAGCAATCCTGAATTATTTAAAGATACAGTACCTATGTTTCTTCAATCAAATATATTACAGACACAGTATCAGTAAACTCCCTAGTGAACTGTCATCTCTTTATTTCCTCAACTTCTCACATTCACATCTAATTAATCAGAAATCTGCAGTTGAGTTCCATCAAACTCTATGTGAACGTGACAATGGGAGACCTGGGACTTCCCTCACCGATGGTTACCAACTGGATCCTGGGACCTCTGGGTCCGCCGCCAAGACCGCAGAGGGGCCCTAGACGACAGAACGCGAGATCACCCCCAGCACGACACTCTGGGCGACGTGGTGACCTGGCATTCCCGGAGGAGTAGTTGCAAAGGATCACCTGCAGTGCTGACCATCACCCTGAGTTCCTCCACAGCCCAGCCACCCTGTCTCCGTGTGGAGCCACTGTCGGCCCTGGAGAGCCTGACCCACGTGCCCTGGAGAGCCTGGCCACTTACGTTCTCTGCCTGTCCCTGATGCCTAAGATGGACTGTAACGGATCGCCTGGCACCCCGACTGGGTACCTCCGTTAAAGGATGCACCTAGCGTTTCCTGAGGACTCCAAGCACTCTGGCAGACACCACAATATGAATCCTCTCAAGCCTCTGAATGCTGTAGACAGTTGAATAGGAACCATACGAATAGGTTTGCACTCCTAGCAGTCAAACTGGAACAGCATGCAATAAATCCTCCCCCAATAATGAGACGACACTTCACTTTGAGGGTTAAACAGGAACTCAGGCTGGCACTCCCAGCCTGGTTTTTATTACAGTTGTTGAGAATACAGGTCCGCCCACAGGGAGAGACAAAACAGCCAATCAATCGGTACAATACACACAGACACTCCCACACAAAATCCTCCCCTCTGCCGGTAATAGGATTACTGAACACAATGGGTAATCTCATTATCACAGGCAGAGGAATACAGTTTTATAAAAAAATATCACAGGGACCCCAAAACATGCAATAACCCCATATAAAGTATATCCCCAGAACCAGGGGATCTGGGTGAACCACATATCCAAAATTCACCCAGATCCATTCAGTAGTTTGGAAGATACAGTTTAATGCAGATTCCGCAGAACATATACAGATTATATAAAAAATAATTACTGTATAATGTGTCCCCTGTTGTATAGTTTAAAACTACTGCACGATGTATTTGTGTGCCAAATACCGGCGAGATGGCACCGTGTAGAAAAGTCACAACAATGTCTGTGAGTTAAAATGGCCGCCATCCATTGTTCTCACCATGTGCTTCATCCATTGTTCTCACCATGTGCCTCTGATACATGAAATGGTGGTCACCCAGTAACTCCACAGTATGTCCCCAGATGGTTCTTAAAGGGCCAGTAAGGTCATACATAATCCATTATGCCCAAATATTGTACTTGAAGGGCCATATCTCCCAGGGACCATAATCACAGGGCAGGAGGCGAGCAAGCAGTCCCCTCCAGGAAACTGGGGCAGACTCTGGTGCAGGGTCCAGTCCGCTACATGGACAAGCCGGCCGACCTGCACATCATCAGGTACTTTGGGGTAGTATATGAGGGCTTTGGGAGGTGGATCACGGGTTCCATAGTCACCCGAGGGGGGTTCGCATACCTGTGGAACTGGTTTCTCATCTACTTTCCACTACCTGTGTCCCAGGCTCTGCCTACCACGGGGGACTGGCAACCATCCATTTTGGGGGGGGGTAACAAGGAACTAGCACCCTCAAACCCCAAAGATCTATCCAGAGGCACTGGGCTTCACTCCCGCAACCTGGACACTCAATCTTTGTCACGGATGTGAACTTACAGCTGTACGGGACTAGTACGCTGGGACTCATAGGCCCTACACTGCAGAAGGAGGGGCGAGATGGAAGGGGTGGGAATGAGATGGTAGTCATGTTTGTTACTGTTGGATGTTAATCTCCTGCCGTTGCATGTCCCCCTCCCACCTTCATGACATGACCCACAGCCCACTGTCGACTCGAGTCCCATGTTTTATTACCTCGCACACCTATATGCCCCGATTCCTGTGCCTTGCTGTGGGACGGAGAAACATAATAATAGAGCCTGTATTGTATTATGCTGTATTATTCTACTGACTTGCTAACCCGGACGCGTTGACTTAGGGCGCTCACCTGACACACTACACGGATCTGGTTCCACCGACAACCATCACCTACACACGTACACCTGGTCACGCAACTGGGCATACACAAGATTATTAATCTCCTGGACACCTTAATGGCTGGGGGTGGCCCTATTCCCCAGATTTTTGCCCCCCTCGCTGCTACGCATACACATATGACCCCATACCTGTTCACATTTATCACAGGGACTGACGAGTGGGTGAGCAGGAATCGCAAGCACATGACGCTGCCAACAGTCCAAACGAACAATAGTCTGGCCCCGGGACATAGCGGCGGGACGTACGTCGGCATCAGGGACCACAGAATAAGGGATTAGGCCACCATTAAGCGTGGGGGGGGGGGGGAATTACACTAATCAACATAACCCCGGGGCTGGTGGGTACAGACTGGAGCATACTGAGGCTGGGTGGGTGTTCACCGACTGGGGGGGAATTTTTGGGGTCATGGGGTACTCTGGAACAGAAACGCTCTGTTAAGGTTTCTGAGATTGTTTGGGGGTTCTTCCCGTTTTGTTCTATGTCAATCTATTAATTTATTTATTTTATCTTTGATGCACTGTTGTTACTGCAACCTAAACCTTAAAGTATACACGCTCTATATCCATAAGCTGCTCTAGTTGATTTTGTTATACTGCTGCGGGGTTGGACGGAGCGGCTGGTTCCACATCTGACCTTGATCCTTTACTTGGGCGGAGCTCGAACCGCGCTACCCACTTACTAACACTCGTGCTGACCAGGCCGTGGGTACCCTCGACTTCTGAGCCGGTATCGGACCGAGCCCCTACTGGCACTGGTCACTGCACGAGACCACTCCTCCCTGTCTTGGGAAGTTTCGAACCGGGAAGCTCCCGGAAACTGTGAAGACACTCACATATAGTACACACACCTCCTTCTCACTCACCACTTCTCCTAGTTAACCGCTCTCCGGGACCCCGGGCCCCGGCTCTCTGTCTCGGGTTCCCAGCTACAAACCACTTCTCCTTCCCCGCTCTCTCTACTTACACCCACACTTCTCCTCTCCCCACCCCCCCTTTTTTTTTTTTCTTCTCTTCTTCTTCCTCTCCCTCCTTGTCCCCCTCTCCCCGCCCTGTGCGGACTGGTGACGTGGACGCGTGGCCCCCCTTAAACTCACCAGAACACGGAAGATGCTCCAGATTTCACACCCACTCAGAACCTCATCCTATTCACGTGACCAGCATGACATACAGGAGCACGCCCCTGAAGGTCATCACACAAAACTGCAGAGGTCTTAACATCACTGAACGCAGGACTCACTTGCTACGGGAATTGAAGAAAAAACATGTCGCTGTGGCCATGCTGCAGGAGACGCATTTCCTGGAAGGGAAAGCTCCCATACTACAAAATACGCATTACCCAAATAACTACTTCTGCAACCATCCGACGGCTCACAAATCTGGAGTGGCCATCATATTGGCGGCTGACCTGGAATTTAGAGAATTAGACCAAATGCAGGACTCACAAGGAAGATACCTATTCCTCAAGGGCATCATAGCGGATCGATTATATACAATTGCGTCTATTTACGTGCCTAACCGTCGGCAAGCCCCCTTCCTCCGAAACACCCTGCATCAACTGGAAGACTTCACGGACGGAGTACTGTTAGTGGGTGGTGACTTCAACACCCCACTCGATCTGACACTAGATTCATCTACGGGTCATAGCTGCCTTCCACAGCGTAACATCAGATCCATACGGCTGTTGCTCAAGTCTTTGAGACTGGTGGACTGCTGGAGAACACTTCACCCCACGGTAAAGGACTTCAGTTATTACTCTGCTCTCCATGACCGCTACTCTCACATCGATTACCTCTTCATAACGCAGGAAGGTCTCTCCCACCTGCTCAAAGCCAGGATCACACCAGCTACGTGGTTGGACCATGGCTCAGTCGAAATGGAGCTGAAATCGCCTGTGTTCAGACCTGCAACCTGGACCTGGAGACTTAATGAGGCATTGCCACTAGATCCGGACACCAAGGAACAAGTCAACCAGGCACAAGAGCATTACTTTAGAGACAACGATTCTCCGGAGACCTCCCCGATTTCCATCTGGGAAGCTTACAAGAGTGTTATTCGAGGCACACTTATACGCATTGCCTCACAGAAACGGAAGACACTCATGCGTGAGATGGCCGATCTGTATCACTCAATCTCGACCCTTGAGCAGCGACATAAACGTTCCCAGCTAAATGAAGTCTACCGCGAACTAATGGAACAAAGAAGACAACTCAGAGACCTCATTACGAGATGACATCTCAGAACCCTACAACGCATGAAAGGCTTTTATTATATACACGCTAACAAGGGAGGTAAATACCTAGCAAGATTGTTGAAAGAGGTGACCCCCTTTTCCCGCAGAAGATCGCGGAGGAGTTTAGGACTTTCTACGAGAATCTCTACAATCTCCACACACAAGTCGGGAACACTGATCCCACAAACGTCCATACTAGGATACAGAACTACCTGTCCGACACGGTCACACGTAAAATCGACCTGGACTCCGCCTCAAACCTGGACACACCTATCAGTACAGAGGAACTAGCAGCGGCCCTTAAAGCAGCGAAAACTGGCAAGGCGCCCGGCCCAGATGGCTTTTCCGCTGGATACTACAAAAACTTCTCAGGAGTCTTGCTGCTGTGGCTGACCAAGGCCCTCAACGCCGTGGGGGAGGACGGAACCCTGGGACCAGAATAACTAGCAGCTACCATTACGGTCCTACTTAAGCCGGGGAAGGATCCGTTGCAGTGCAGAAGCTACAGGCCGATCTCGCTGCTGAACGTTGATGCCAAATTATTCACGAAAATCCTATCAACCAGACTTAATCACCTTCTCCCCGACTTGATTCACGTGGACCAGACGGGATTTATCCCAGGTCAAGAGGCCAGGGACAGCACCCTACGGCTCTTCTCCATCCAACACCATGCGAGGAAATCAGGAACCCGGTTACTACTGCTATCCACCGACGCGGAAAAAGCATTTGACCGGGTCAACTGGGCATATATGATAGCAACGTTGAAACATCTGGGATGCGGTCAAAGACTCCTCAAATGGATATCTGCTCTGTATAATAGCCCACGTGCAACCATGAGGGTCAACGGGGTCACGACTGCTGATTTTGCGATTAGCAATGGAACCCGACATGGCTGCCCCCTCTCGCCGTTGCTGTTCGCAATGACCCTAGAGCCATTGCTGCAGGCAATTCGACTGAACCCAGACATACAGGGATACGGAGACCAAGGAGAACAACATAAAGAGGCTGCTTACGCAGATGACCTCCTCTTCTTTGTTCGCAACCCCAGGACCACGTTGCCATGCCTCCTCTCGGAATTTGATAAATTTGGACGGATATCTGGATTTAAACTTAACATCTCAAAATGCGAGGTCCTGAACATCACACTCCCCGCAGAGGAATTCCTATAACTAGAATCACAATTCGCGTTCCACTGGTGCCACGGCAAGATGAAATACCTGGGCGTATGGGTGACCACGAACCCAAAGGATATACTGCGACATAATTTTACACCCCTATTGAAGACTGTCCTTGCAGACTTATCCAAATGGTCGTACCCACATGTGACCTGGAACGGAAGAATCGCTGTGATTAAAATGAATATCCTCCCGCGGATTCTGTATCTCATTCAGACCATACCACTCGCTATACCAGCGACCTTTTTTTCCGCCCTGAAAATGGCAGTAACTAGATTTGTATGGCGAGGAGACCGAGCCAGGATCTGACATGACATACTATGCCGTCCAAAAAATTACGGAGGGCTGGCGCTGCCGGACTTTCAGAAATATCACCAAGCCACGGTTATGCAACGCATACTAGACTGGAACCTGGAACTGACGGTCAAACAATGGGTGAAACTCGACAGGGACCTCATCGGACCAACACTAGAGGCACAGGTCTGGGGTAAATCTGGTGGACGAATGAACCGTAGCAACGATGAGGGGTTGGTCCTACAGACACAGCTGGAAGGTACTCAGGCTGCAGACACATATATCACCCACGCCCAGCCCGATGATGCTGATCACGCATAACGAGGCCATAGGGGGTGGACTCCCCTCAGGTGCGTGGCCCATTCCGAGTACCGGAACATATATTCCCATACATAAAGCCCTGGCGGATGGGAGACTGCAAGATTTTACCTCATTACTGGGAGAGAGACCACAAACTCCTCTCTCACTGCTCAGATACCTACAACTGAAACATTTATATGACACCTTGTTACACAAAGATCGCTTACATAGAGACCTCACATGGTTTGAAACCCTCTGCGAGCAAGGCACGCCAATTGAACACGCTATTTCAGCTCTCTATCAACATCTGATGATCGGCGGTATACCTACAGCCGCCACATTCAAACGTCAATGGGAGGACCAACTTGGAAGACAACTTACAACTCAGCAATGGGACAAAGCAATGATATGGCACCATAAGAGTTCCATGTGCTCCTCTTATCAGGAAATTAATTACAAATTGCTCTCTCTATGGTACAGGACACCATCCCTATTGCATCGTATCTTCCCATCGATCTCCCCAGTATGTTGGAGGTGCCAGGCAGAACGCGGCACGGTGCTACACATATGGTGGGAGTGCAGAGACATCATCCCGTACTGGGAAATGATCAGGGACACGGTGACACGTATCATGGGAGACATACAAGAGTGGAACGCGGAATTGGCACTACTACACATCTCGACACAGCCCATACCGTCGTATAAGAAATCGATACTACGACACCTGCTTAACGCGGCCAAAGCCAACATACCAGCTCTCTGGAAAACAAGTGAAACACCCACCAAAAAGGAATGGATTCGCAGAGTAGAAGATATTCAGGGAGCGGAGGAAACACATGCATCTCTGTCGGGACGAGGAACCAGACACGCCGAGATGTGGACGCCGTGGTTCTTATACATCACCCGCTACCGGCGGGACGGGGACGCACCTGTCGCCGGGACGGGGACAGCAGGGGACATGGATCCCACTTAACTTAAATCAAAATCCCTACCCCTTTACTGCTCATTTTCTCCTGCCTTTACTTTCTCCCTTACCCCCTCTTGCTGGGTCCCCGAGATCTGGGGAGCCGGATACTGGACTCAGTCGGGTCAACCCCAGGATAAACACTCGATATAAAATGAATGGGGAGGACATACATAAACACACTGCGAACAGAGAATGGGAGTTGACAAAAGATAGGAATGCCTGCCAGATGCCACGGACCCCGGGGCGTCCTGGGACCCGGCGGCCGGGCACCTAGAAATTACAAAAACACACACAAACACACAAACTGTAGATAAAAGTACCTCCTAACAAGCTCACACACCGTGTGAAACAACCACCTTAGATTGCTCGCACAGATCTCACACATAGTAACTGATAATAAAGGACAGCACGCTTTGGGGAAGGCAAACTGAGACCTAAGCAATGTTCGAGCTCCGTTATAAGTAACTCCGACAATGATTCCGTTCAATTAGTCATAAAGAGGAGCAAACTGCTGACTCCCACGAGATAGAGTCACTGATAGAGGCCATCGACCCTCAGTCGATAAGCACGGTAAGGGACCTTGCCCCTGGCAATCACCATCAGCTCGTACTCCGCAGAGGTGACCCCACACTGGAAAGCGGGAGTCTCAACTATTCACGCTTTCATGCAACATCAACGCTGTTTTAGAAATGAAACCCGCCAAATTATACATCGACCTAGTACTATTTTCTCTAATACGTAGGAGAGCAGGAACCTCTGACTCAAGGTCACGTATGAATATGTTTGCAGCGCCATGGCACCTCCCAACTCCCCATAGACGAATTTCCGTAGATTATGGAATGTAGTGTTACTGGGGTGGAATCAAAGTCATGAAGGGACACTCTTTTATGGCCACTAGCATAGAGGGAAACTACATGACTATACATGCTCATGGTAACGGAACCAGACCAGCGAGTTCTACCCCTAAACAGGCTTGCGAGATGACAAACCTAAATTTCATACTTTCATAATTTATATATGTTTCCAATTGTGATGCTTGCTTCTTATCCTGTTGTTCTACACCTATTGTGTAAACCGTAAGGATCTGCATATCCATAACTATGCTTCATTATTTCGCAAATGAATAAAAACGTAGTTACAAAATTTTTTTTTTTAAATGGAAATCAAAATATTTCAAGCCATGGAGGTCTGGATTTGTAGTCACACTCAAAATTAAAGTGGAAAAACACACTACAGGCTGATCCAACTTTGATGTAATGTCCTTAAAACAAGTCAAAATGAGGCTCAGTAGTGTGTGTGACCTCAACGTGCCTGTATGACTTCCCTACTATTCCTGTGCATGCTCCTGATGAGGTGGCAGATGGTCTCCTGAGGGATCTCCTCCCAGACCTGGCCTAAAGCATCTGCCAACTCCTGGACAGTCTGTGGTGCAACGTGACGTTGGAGGATGGAGCGAGACATGATGTCCCAGATGTGCTCAATTGGATTCAGGTCTGGGGAACAGGCGGGTCAGTCCATAGCATCAATGCCTTCGTCTTGCAGGAACTGCTGACACACTCCAGCCACATGAGGGCTAGCATTGTCTTGCATTAGGAGGAACCCAGGGCCAACCACACCAGCATATGGTCTCACAAGGGGTCTGAGGATCTCATCTCGGTACCTAATGGCAGTCAAGCTACCTTTGGCGAGCACATGGAGGGCTGTGCGGACCCCCACAGAAATGCCACCCCACACCATTACTGACCCACTGCCAAACCGGTCATGCTGGAGGATGTTGCAAGCAGCAGAGCGTCCTCCACGGCGTCTCCAGACTCTGTCACGTCTGTCACATGTGCTCAGTGTGAACCTGCTTTCATCTGTAAAGAGCACAGGGCGCCAGTGGCGAATTTGCCAATCTTGGTGTTCTCTGGCAAATGCCAAACGTCCTGCACGGTGTTGGGCTGTAAGCACAACCTCTACCTGTGGACGTCGGGCCTCATACCACCCTCATGGTGTCTGTTTATGCAGACACATGCACATTTGTGACCTGCTGAAGGTCATTTTGCAGGGCTCTGGCAGTGCTCCTCCTGTTCCTCCTTGCACAAAGGCGTAGGTAGCGGTCCTGCTGCTGGGTTGTTGCCCTCCTCCGGCCTCCTCCACGTCTGCTAATGTACTTGCCTGTCTCCTGGTAGCGCCTCCATGCTCTGGACACTAAGCTGACAGACACAGCAAACCTTCTTCCCACAGCTCGCATTGATGTACAATATGGAAAATCTGAAGAGGCAAGGGAGGACATTCTGTAACAATGGGACAGATGGAATAGAGCTTAGAGCATCCCAAACACCCTCTACATGCTGGCTTATAAAGGCAGTGATTTGTAAATCTTGCTGCCACTATAAAACTGCCAACCAGGGCTGTCACTCAAGCATCCCCTGAACACTTAGTAACGGGTTGCCTGTGACAGTCTTGTCTCTGTTTTGTGTTTGGAATGATGCTCTACATGTACAGGAGACAGAGCAAAGCCATGGACTATGCATGGGAAGTCTGAACATTTCCCAATAGTAAACCACAGCCTGGTTCACTAAACAGTGAATCAGGCTGTTTATTATTTGATGTGATGACTATAACTACTGAACAGGTGATTGTGGGATCAGTCCCCATAGATCAGAAAGAGACACTTTTGAGTGACTCTCTCATACTGGTGTAGGAGGTGCCTGCCTAGTCATTATTAAATGAAAACAAACAATGAATATACTGTGGCTTGCAGTGTCAAGTATATTTTAAGGCCAGGCTAGTAGCAGATGACTTCATATAGAATTTAAAAATATATATATATATTTTTCTTGCTCACTATGCATGCCCTATAGTGTACACATATAATGGACAAAGTATAGTTATTGGCTTGTTCATGGTAACATGCAGAGTGATATTTTATCGTAAAACAAGTTTGTCAACAGATACAATGCAATGATGCAAACCCTCTAGGGCACAGTAGTAAATCACATTTTGTTGAAGTCTTGCCTCATTAAAGCTTAGGTGCTCCAGGGGGTCGCCCCCTCCAAGGACTTACATTATTGTGAATGCTAGAGAGAGTAGGGGGAGAAATCAGAGCTAGATCTGGGTAGAACATCTCAAGCGTATGACCGACCGCATGATGTGCAGACCTATTCGCATGGAGCTCAAACTTTATATATACAACGTAAAACAGTAAGTTGGGATATATATCCACCCACTTTGACATCTCTAGGTATGCAAAATATTCAATATGAGGAATTAAAAAAAGAAGGAACATCCATTGAGCAAAATAACAGTTATAACTTAGTATGCTTAGACACGGTGTCAGGATTACAGTATGATCCAGCACGTAGAATTGTGTAACACAGAGGACCGATAGGTAACGTATACCAGACCTTAGAATGGCTGGACTAAGGTACCAAAGAATAGTCAAGAATAGCCGAGGTCAAGGGATACAGAAAGAGACACAACGATAAGGAAAAGCCAGGAGTCAGGGATGCCAGAAAACAGGGAAGTCAAAAAACAATGCCAAAGTCAAATAACTAGAATAACCAGAATCAACAACGTCCTCTCGGACAACCACAAGGGAAACCACAGATGAATATGTGACACATGGGTCATGGTGGCGGAAAGTGTGGCATACCGAAGGATAATCAAGTGACTTATCTATATAATGAGTCAAATTTTACAGAGACAATCTCTTTTCTAATCTATCATGGAGTGTCTGTCAGTGTAGAGGGCAGCTGCCATTAGCTGACAGAATGAAGCTTATGGGTGAAGAAAGATTTATTTGTAGTTATTTAAACTTGCTGGGTATGGTTTATCTGGACGGCTGCAAAGTCTTTGTGGTGAACGATTTGTTGATACTTTCTAAAAGTCACAAGTATCTTGGCAAAGCGTATCTGAAAGTCTATGACAAACGGGTTATTCACTAAACTCTGAATTTCCACAAATAAGATCTGAATGGAAAAAATAGATGAGCTTAATTTGAGAACAGTCCCAGATCAGCTATTTTTACCTCGGTTTTTCCGTTTAGATTTAATCTGCCAATAATTGCAGTTTAAATATCGAGTGAATAATTCTGAATGTGCCAAAAAAACAGTAACAGTTGACTAAAATACAGACCTGTCACAAATATCACCAATGGGGAAGAGGAGACATACTGCAGGCAGTATCCAAATTTGAGTCTACATCGCTAGACCATTGGCACCTTGAAAAATTCAATATACAGAAAAAAAAAACAATACTACAGAAAGACAGCTACATTACAAGTAGCCCAGAATTTTAAGCTAGAGTATTGAACAGATCTGTCAATTAATTTCTTACTCAATAGTTCCTTAATTTCTGCCAGATTTACCAGATCATACTTTTTCTCCTTAGAGTACACCAAATGACAAACTTGTAGCTAAATAGTTGCAAATACCAGACTTAGTGAACCACAATGCTGGAGGTGCCGCTGACAATTTAGCTCTGCAAGAAAGCATAGTGTGTGAAATGTCCACAGCTCAGAAGGTAACATGTTACAAATCTCTCAAGTCAAGGAGATATACTGATCAGCCTCAACATTAAAACTACTGACAAATTATCTTTATTCTGTATCGTAATATCCTGCCTCAATAAAAGAAAGATTGACAAAAAAATAAATAAATAAAATAAAACCACTGACAATGGCACATGTCAACGGGTGAGATATATTAGGCAGCAAGTGAACATTCAGTTCTTGAATTTCATGTGTTGGAAGCAGGAAAAATGGGCAAACAAAAAGATCTGAGTGACTTTGAAAAGGGTCAAATAGTGATGGCTAGAGGACTGGGTCAGACTATCTCCAAAACAGCAAGCCTTCTGGGGTGTTCCCAGTGTGCAGTGGTTGACCCCTGCCAAAAGTGCCTTTAATGGAACATCACAACCATGAAGCAATGGGTGCTGGTTGTGAAGAAAAGACCCTTTCATTCGAGACTTTTATTACCATTCGTGACTTTTTTAATGTTTTATTGGTTCGGTAGCTGTAACTACTGAACACCGACCGGCCCCCTGGCTCATTATCTTCAAAGAGAACTGTCGGTTGAGCGCTCTCTCTGTGTGGCCATCTTGCACAAAAGGAAGCAGCAGCACTTGGTCGTCGACACTCGGCTTCCCGAACACCGGTCAAAACATACGAGCGCTGTTCGGTAGTTTTGTTCCCACAAACCAAGGGAACAATCGCTCCTATGAGCCATGGGGCTCTGTTCGTGTATTTGTTTGTTTTTATGACTTTTCGAAATAGACCGACCGCACAGCCTAAATTCATGGAACTGTTTTGGGCGGGAGACTTGTGTGCGATTGGTCAAATGAGACTTCCATAAAATTCGAAAACCCTTGAACTGATCTGGGTAATTTTTGGATATGTTGGTCACCCAGATCAGGGCTATCAGGGGATGTGATTTTATGGGGATACTATGTATTTTAGGGTACTTTCCAAGTTTTGGGGAAAATATGTTTTCCTGCCTGGAGATATTTGAGTTACCAAGTTAACTGACTCAATTATCTCACAGTTAGAGATGAGGGGATTGTCTGTTTGCATTGGGAGTGTTCATCTGTGTCACTGTAATGTTATTGGCTGTAACCTTTGTGTTCCTGTCCCCCACAAGGTCCATGTGGGAGTGCCCCTTGCATGGGGACTTGCATAAAAGGCAGTGTGGCACCATTAAAATCTCATTCCTGTTGTACCCTTCATTAAGTCAAGGCTCATGTTTGGGTAACCATCTACTTGCTGGGGAGAAGCTACTTGGAAGCTGCATTCATCTGAAACTATTCGTATCTACACCCGAACTGCAGCTATAATCACTCAGGCTCAGCAGTTCGGGAGGAATAGGCGAACAGGGTATATATTATACCAGCGTTCGTAACACTGGTCTAATGAATCACGTTTTCTTTTAAATCAGATTGATAGCTAGGTGTCTGTTTTTTCCTGGGGAAGAGATGGATGCACTATGGGAAGAAGGCAGGCCAGCGGAAGTAGTGTTATGCTGTGGGCAATGTTCTGCTAGGAAACCTTGGGTCCTGGAATTAATGTGGATGTTACTTTGTAATTCTTTATTTTTGTTGTGCATATAATAACAAATAGGCTTGCGATGCCACAACAGTGAAAGAAAGCACAATGTTGTCAAATATAGTAAAACGTGAGCATGGCATTGAAATATAAGCACATGTTTAAAAGAGAAGATAACATATGGTAGCGAGAACTTACACATAGATATACCTGGGTTCTAACAGTTGTACCAAAACAGATTCAACCAATATCTGGGTCAGGGTCTTTAAGAATGGTACTATGGCTATATGTGTCAGGTTGCATTCGAAGGTAAAGCCGTCAATCACAAGCAGAACTCGGTGAGCATATTAGAAAACACAGCAACAAATAGTGCCATTTGAGTTTGAAGCCAACGGCCAGTGACTAAGTTAAAATAACCTAAAGGATTGGGTAAAAGGTTCACAAGCACCCATGTGCAAGTTGCAGTATTAATGAGAAGTATTAGTGGCTTATCCGAGGAGTAAAAAGCTCCATATCCCTCATAAAACAAAACATGGCAATAAAGACCTAGTTAAAGGTCTGCATACCCTTAATACTGTGCATTGCCCCCTCTAGCATAACTGGGTGCAGTCTTTTATAATAGTTGTCTATGAGGCCCCTAATTCTTGAAGGTGGTATAGGTGCCCATTCGTCTTGGCAAAATGGCTCCAGGTCATGCAAAGTCTTTGGTCGTCTTTCATGAACCACACTTTTGAGATCTCCCCAGAGTGGCTCAATGGTATTAACATCAGGAGACTGTGATGGCCACTCCAGAACCTTCAGCTTTTTCTGCTGTAACCACTGGAGGGTCAACTTGGCCTTGTGCTGGAAAGTCCAAGAGTGTCCCATGCGCTGCCTTCGTGCAGAAGAATGCAAATTGTCTGCCAGTATTTTCTGATAACATACTGCATTTCTCTTGCCATCAATTTTCACAAAATTCTCTGTGCCTTTAGAGCTTACCTCCCCCCCCCCACAAAAAAAAACCATCAGTGAGTCACCACCATGCTTCACAGTAGGAATGATATTCTTTTCACTATAGACCTTGTTGACCCTCTGTGAGGCGTGTCAAGGTGTTGTCGGGGATATTGTAACCAGGCTTTTTTGTGGCATTGGCGCAGTAAAGGCTTCTTTCTGGCAAATCGACCATGCAGCTAGTTTTTTTTCAAGTATTGTCATATTGTGCTCCTTGAAACAACCATACCGTCTTTTTCCAGCGCAGTCTGTATTTCTCCTGAGGTTACCTGTAGGTTTTTCTTTGTATCCCGAACAATTCTTCTGGCAGTTGTGGCTGAAATCTTTCTTGGTCTACCTCACCTTGGCTTGGTATCAAGAGATCCCTACATTTTCCACTTCTTAATAAGTGATTGAACAGTACTGACTGGCATTTTCAAGGCTTTGGATATCTGTTTATATCCTTTTTTCCATCTTTATAAAGTTCCATTACCTTGTTACAGGTGTTTTGACAGTTCTTTTCTGCTCCCCATGGCTCAGTATCTAGCCTGCTCAGTGCATCCACGTGAGAGCAAACAAACTTATTGTCCATTTATACACATACACCAATTGCAATTTAAAAAGCCATGTGTGGGAAAATTATTTATTTTGCATGATCAGTCATATTTTCAAAATCAATGCCAGAATTTCACAATCTACGCAATCTTTTGAGCACAACTGTACATTGCGAGGAATCTAATAGCGGTATAACCCCTTGTGAACCACATAATGAGCTGGGAAGTCTAAATCTTAAAATCATCTGGAAATATCATAGCAGTAAACAAGGTAAACATTCAAAAAGAGAAAAAAATAAATTAGTGATGGTAGTTTCAACCCAAAGCAAGAGAGCCCGGTGGAGTGAAGACCGCAACATTAGCCATGTCCCACTGATGTGTTGATCTCGTTGAGTCGTTAGATATATGGTGTTGAGCCCCTGATTGCTTTCAGGAATATTTCCTTATCAAGCTGTGATTTGAAGCACAAAATTACATCCTTAGGAGTCAGGGAGCTGGTATTGGGCCATCCCGGGATTCTGTAGAGTCCATCTAAAGATAGTCCCTTGCCTGTTTAGGTGGAAAGGTAGCAGAGAGGAACCTCCATATGAATTGTGGCAGTTCGGGCAAATCAATTTTGTATCACCTTGTCACGCGTTGTCACGCAGTATTCAGCAGGAGCTGAGGTGACGTGGTATCTGGTCTTATGTGGATGTTACTTTGACATGTACCACCTACCTAAAGATTGTTGCAAACCAAGTACATACCTTCATGGCAATGGTGTTCCCTGATGGCAATGGCCTCTTTCAACAGGATAATGCACCCTGCCAAACTGCAAACATTGTTCAGGAATGGCTTGAGGAACATGAGAAAGAGTTCAAGATGTTGCCCTGGCCTCCAATTTCCCCAGATCTCAATCCGATTGAGTATCTGTGGGATGTGCTAGAACAAAAAAATACGATGCATAGAGGCACCACCTCGAAACTTGCAGGACTTCCAGATATCACAGGATACATTCAGAAATCTTTGTGGAGGCCATACCTCGACACATACGAGTTGTTTTGGCAGTACGAGGGGAACCTACATGATATTAGGCAGGTCGTTTTAATGTTGTGGCTGATCATTGTACATGTCCATCTCTGCTTAAACATCATGTTATGTCTGTTTTTGCAATCCAGTCATGTAATCTCACCTCACTCTAGTTAAGGACAACACTACTTTGTCTCAACATTGTTTCATCACATATGACACATCTAAACCACAGTTGTGTGTCAGTTCCATGCAGACATTTTAAAACTTAATTCACTGAATAAGAGGTTCCCACACTAAATACCACTGGATGATGTGTGTCATTTTTATGTGAATTTACAGCCATGCTTCTGGGCGCCTACCATTAACAACTAATTCAATCATGTGACTACTTTTGCATCTGCTGACAATATTTTTTCTACTATTGAATCATATCGCATTTTTAGGTCTGCACTTCTTACATCTTCAATAACTTAAAATTTGGGCCAACTTGGGGGGGCGTGGCCTGACTGCACATGTGAGCGGACGTGCTGAAACGGAGCTCTCCCGATCCGCGGCAATAAACCGACATTATCAGCAAGTTAAACCCGAGAAAACGAGCGAACAGAAACACCCAGCCATAGGTGAACACCCAGCACACATGGCATCAAAAAAATTTAAGCAGAAAACCTTAAACTTACACCTGGAACGGCCCCCAACCGCGGAGCCGAAAATCCAAGATGGCGCGACGGTCGGCACTCTCCTGTTCAGGGCTCTGACACGAGGGAATATCCATCGGCGCCTGACAGCCCAGCGACCAATGCCTCAATCAGGCTGATCATGCAGGAGCTGCAAACTTCATTCAAAGCTGACATTCAAAAAATGACTGCGGACATCAAAGCTGACATCCACAGTATAGGAGAACGCACTGCCTCCCTGGAGGACAGGACAGAAGAATTGGTGGATGCACACAATGTGATGGCTGAGGCCTACACAGAACTCGAACGCAAGCTTAAGTTTCTGGAAGACAAAATGGCCGACCAAGAAGACAGAAGCAGGCGGAATAACATCCGTATAAGGGGTATACCTGAGACCGTAACGCAACAGGACCTATCCAGGTATGTTAAAGACCTGTTTAAAATCCTGATACCATCGCGGTCGGAGTTTGACCTCATACTCGACAGAACCCACAGGCTCCCCAAACCTAAACATCTCCCACCCGAAACTGCTAGAGACACGATTACTAGAGTGCACCACTTCACGGTCAAAGACAGGATTATGCAGACCTCTAGGATCACGAACAAGTGGCCGGAACAGTACAGAGACATTAAACTATTTACGGATCTCTCTGCAGCAACTATGACTAAAAGGCGCACGTTTGCACCAATAACAAAAGCGCTGAGGAGCGCAAATATTCCTTACAAATGGGGCTTCCCCACAAAACTGCTTGTTAAAAGGAATGGCATCGACAGACCCATCATGACTCCTGAAGACGGTAAAAAGGCACTGCAAGATTGGGACGTACCCTTCCTATCCACCAGCCCTAAGAAGAAACAAGCCCCAGCCCAAACACCCAAGACACTGCAGAGGGACTGGTCGCGAGTGTCTAGAGCCTCCCAAGCACGCACAGATCCCGGAGAGGCACCAACCTGAGACTACCCGCCTACTGACAGGTCGCCCTTTATTGAGGACTTTGAATACAGGTTTATACCGTTCATGTGTTATATTTATGTTATAATATTGTTCACCTATATTGCCCTACCAGGGTTTAACTGTAGGCTATAAGCCTAGCCACTACGGGTGAGTAACACCCGGATGCACCATGCTCTACGTTCCTATAGATCTCAAGCGCACTGAGAACTTAGTGTTACACCTCGTGTGGTACACCCCCAAGGCCTTAGTAGCCTTTCCTCTCCGTTGCCTTAGGCAACCACATGTCACCAGAATGTGACTTTCGGAATGATGTATATAGTTTAACCCCCTGTTCTGCTTCCCATCCCTATCCCACCCCCCCGATGAGAGTATCGTGCAGACATAATCTAACTCCTGCACATTATTATACACCGCCCAGACCTATCAAGGTTACAAAAAAACGCGAATACCCCTTAGTATGGCCTGAAAGAGAGGTCGACAGACTCGGCTACACCTTACGAACCACCGGCGCAGCGCGCCAAACACTGCTTAGATGGTGATTAAAATAATGTCCCTCAATGCTAAAGGGCTTAACTCCCCGAATAAACGACGCCTGGCCATTCAAGAGGCAAGGAGAAGTGGAGCCCAAGTGGCATTTTTCCAAGAGACCCATTTTAAATGGGGCGCTAGACCCAAATTCACTTCCAAATGGTACCCACACGATTTCCACTCATGCTACTCGGCCAAAAAAAGGGGAGTCTCCATAGTAATTGGCAAAGATGTGGTGTTTTCCTTAGTTAGAAAGATTAGTGACAAGAAAGGTCGTTATCTAATTCTACAGTGTATGTTGAACAATGCTCCTTATACTCTCATTAATGTGTATAGCCCTAACGATAACCAAAATGAATTTTTGCTAAGAATGTTAGCGCTAACTGATATGTATAAACACGGGGAGGTGATCATTGGAGGCGACACAAATTTTTTATTAGATAGTACCCTGGATTCCTCATCGACAGCTCAAGTCAAAAGTTGCACACTCAAACACAGGCACGCACTTACAACAAAGATTTGTTCCACACTAGCCGCAGCACGTATGGTAGACCCGTGGCGCATTCTACACCCAACAGATATAGACCACACTTGCTACACGGCAGCCCACAACAGCTATTCCCGAATAGACAGATTCCTTATTTCCTCTATGTCAATGGCCCGGATAGAGGGAGCCACTATTGGAGTAATGACATGGTCGGATCATGCCCCCATCACACTCAGCATTTGCGAGACGTTCTCCAACAGAGGCTCAGGCTCCTGGAGACTCAATGAGTCCCTCTTAGCAGACCCATCAGTGGTGTCCCAAATAACACAAGATTTACAACACTATATCACAGAAAACAAAACCGATGAATCCTCAATTGAAAATATCTGGTTAGCACATAAAGCGGTCATAAGAGGCAGTTTCATAAAACATGCTAGCCATGCTAAAAAACGGAGAATGGCTGAATACACCAACCTCTTAGAAAATATCCGCACTCTAACTCACCATAACAAAAGGGACCCAAATCCCACCACTAAATCAGAACTTCTGGCCCTTCATAACAAGCTAAACACCTTCGAACTGGCCAAAACAACATACACACTTAGGAAGCTCAAACACAATTTTTTTATGAGTGGCAACAAAGCTGGGGCTATTTTAGCGTCGCAGCTAAAGAAAAGAACTGTCGCCTCCAGGATCGCCTTCCTCCATGATTCGAAGGGTTCGAAAGTAACAAACCCCCAGACTATCGTAGATCAATTCGCCAAATACTACAGTGAATTATATAACTTGAAACATGACCCCAACGTCGCTAAGCCGACACCAGATACAATAGATGATTTCTTATCCTCACTCCACCTACCTAAGCTGACAGAAGAAGACCTTATACCCCTAACACGACCCTTCTCCTTGGACGAACTTACAAAAGCGATTTCCCGACTCCCAGCACATAAATCACCAGGCCCAGATGGCCTCACAAACGGATATTACAAGACATTTTCTCCCACCATAGCACCACTTCTCCTCCAATTAGTCAACGAATGCGCCACTAAAGGAGCACTCCCTGACGAAATGCTCTTAGCACATATCTCCACTCTCCCCAAACCCGGCAAACCTCCCACACATTGCAAAAACTACCGACCCATTTCCCTCCTCAATGGGGATGCCAAATTGTATGCAAAACTGATCAGCAACCGACTAGCCCCCCTCCTCCATAAAATAATTCATAATGACCAGTCAGGGTTCATCCAGGGCCGACAGGGCTCAGACAATACCAGAAAAATTCTGAATATGATCTCGACGTTAGAGACTAGGAAATCACCCGGCCTCCTTCTCGCACTTGACGCGGAGAAGGCCTTTGACCGCCTCAACTGGACCTACATGGCCAAAGTCCTAACACACTTCAACTTTCCAGCGCCCATTGTCACTAGCATTATGGCCCTGTACCACCGCCCAGCAGCGAAAGTCTCGCACGGGGGATTCCTATCCACTGCTTTCCCCATCACAAATGGTACCCGACAAGGTTGTCCTCTGTCCCCTCTTCTATACATACTCGCACTAGAGCCCCTAGCCCAGAAGATCCGGTCTCACCCCGACATAATAGGAGTCGACATCCACAATAAACCGTACAGCTTAGCCCTGTTCGCCGACGACATATTTATAGCACTGTCAGACCCAAACCGCTCCCTCACCCCATTGCTAGACCTTCTACATCACTTTGGAGACTTATCCTACTACCGCCTCAACCAAGACAAGACCCAAGCCTTACCAATAAATCTACCCAAACCTCTGCTAACCTCACTCCAAATTTCCCACCAGTTTGATTGGAAGTCAACCTCCATCACGTACTTAGGAGTCAAAATAGCCGCCTCAATCTCTACTACCTCACATCTGAATTATAAACCCCTACTGACATTATGCAAGGTAGAAATGGGCAGATGGAAACACACTAATATCTCATGGTTAGGGAGAATTAACACGTACAAGATGATGATCCTCCCACGTATCCTGTACATCTTTCGTATGATACCACTAGGGATTACCCCCCAATTCTGTAAAGCCCTACTAAAACTATGTGGCACCTACATATGGAACGGGAAAAAACCAAGGGTATCATTGGGGCTTCTCCAAACAGCACCACGACTTGGAGGAGTGGGACTCCCAAACCTTCAATTATACCATAAAGCCGCAATGCTTTCTGCAGGCGTGCTCTTACATGCGCACCCAGGTACGCTCCAATGGGTGGACATGGAGAGGGCACAATTCACAGATGCATCCCTAATAGAACACCTATGGACACCGAGGAAATTTAGGGCCAAGCGCACTGACCTGTTCCTGACCACGCAAATTACAGTATTCACATGGGATGCATTTATGGACAGGGGGGGCTACAGGGACACACTACATCCCAAATCCCCACTCTCCGTCTTACGAGCTATAGTGCCCAGCATCCCCCTGAAAATATGGAACACAGCAGGAATCACAACACTGTCACAGCTTTTGGACACTAAGGGCATTATCCCGTTTCCAACCCTCCAGCAACAGTGGCAACTCCCGAACAAAGCAATATTCTACTATTTACAAATCAAAAGTGCAGTACAAGCACACACACTCCCACTGCATACCGCACCAAGCACAACCAAAATTATCCCTTCCATACTTCTGAGTAGGTGTTGGACGGCACCCACGAAACCCAAAACACTCACACTGAGCTACAAGGCTTGGCAAGAACTCTACTCTACCGCATCACCCCCCCACAAAAACCACTGGGAGATAGACTGTGGGATAACACTGACAGACCCAGATTGGCTTCGAGCCCTCAATGGCCTCTCCAAATGGACAAAGTGCTACACGCACATTGAAGCCCACAGAAAACTCCTATACCGCTGGTACATGACCCCTCAGAGGCTTCATCGCATATACCCCACCACATCACACACTTGCTGGAGGTGCAATGACAATGTGGGTACTCTGGAGCACCTGTGGTGGTCATGTAGTGATATCCGGCCTCTTTGGTCTGCAGTATCAACAACACTAGACCAACTGCAAATCCCCAAATTCCACCTGACAAAAAGCTCCTGTCTCCTGCTAATACTTCCTGACAACCTCTCCATCACACAAAAACAAATCACAGCCCTCACTATATTGGCAGCAAGAAATCTGCTGACACAAAACTGGAAATCCCAGACCTGCCCATCCTTAGCCCAACTCCAGAATAGACTCTCCCAATACAAGACATACGAGAGAATGGCTATTATGGCTCCTCAAAAGAAATTGGCATTTGACACGGGATGGGGTCAATGGGAAGGGGAGCCACACGACACGAGTGGGAACTCTGCACCCGATACCCATGATGACATTCAAGCAGAGACACAACCAACCATCTCCCCAGGTCCTTCGACATGCCCCAGGTAAATTGAAACCATGCTAACTGACGAATGGTAATCGCGCCACACATAGAAAACTAAGCGCAAGGTATTCTTTATGTACTCTCAACCCCCCCCCCCCTGATAACCCACTCTCTCTACCAATCCCCCCCATCCTCCCCACCCCTTCTACACCCCCTACCCTGACCCATGTTTCAGCTCTAACTCGCTCACTTAACAAAGCGATGGCATGCAACGCAGAACTGTGATTTAGTCACATGAACGATGGAACTGCTAAAATATGATGTATCAATGTGGTATCTACCTCTAAATGTCCAACTTTGTTCAAATGACTATGCTAATTTGTTCATAAAAAAAAAGCTGTAATTCTATGTAACCCCTGTTTACCTTCCTTTTCTTCATTCTGTATCCCACATTATGCTTGCTGAACAACAATAAAATATAAATTAGAAAAAAATAAATTTGGGCCAACTTAGTAACCAGATGCCTAGTACTTAAATGTTCTAGGCACCGATAGATATTACTGTGCTGCCAAAACACAAACACAACAAAGGAGTAATATTTATTGGTTAATGGATTAACTTGCTATTGCAATTTGGACACCATTCTGTCTGGTTAAAGGTAAAGGATAATTAAAGGGACACTATAGTCACCAGAACAACTACAGTTTATTGAATTTGTTCTGGTGTGTAGAATCATTACCTTCGGGCTTTTTGCTGTAAACACTGTCTTTTCTGAGAAAATGCAGTGTTTACATTACAGCCTAGTGATAACTTGAATGGCCACTCCTCAGATGGCGGTTAGAGATCCTTCCTGGGTCATGGCTTCCTAAAATGCATCCATTAATTCAGTATCTCCTCCCTCTGCATGCAGACACTGAACTTTTCTCATAGAGATGCATTGATTCAATTCATGAGGAGATGCTGATTGGCCAGGGCTGTGTTTGAATTGTGCTGGCTCTTCCCCGATCTGCCTCTTTGTTAGTCTCAGCCAATCCTATGAGGAAGCACTGTGATTGGATCAGGCCACCACTTTTGATGATGTCAGCAGACCAGGGGTCAAGTCCTGGGGAAAAAAGTGTGGGAACTCACCCAAGATTCCGCCTCCCCCCCTTAAAAAAAAAATTACACTCCTATGCATATAGTGCAGTGCAGGGTGTGTATAATGAATGTAGTGTGTTTGTAGTGAATGCAGAGTATGGATAATGAATGTAGTGTGTTTGTAGTGAGTGCAGTGTGTATAATAAATTTAGTGTGTTTGTAGTGAGTGCAGTGTGTATAATAAATTTAGTGTGTTTGTAGTGAGTGCAGAGTGTGTATAATGAATGTAGTGTGTTTGCTGTGAGTGCAGTGTGTGTATAATGAATGTAGTGTGTTTGTAGTAAGTGTAGGGTGTGTATAATGAATGCAGTGTGTTTGTAGTGAGTGCGGATTGTGTATAATAAATGTAGTGTGTTTGTGGTGAGAGCAGAGTGTGTATAATGAAGTGTTTGTAGTGAGTGCCGTGTGTATAATAAATGTAGTGTGTTTGTAGTGAGTGCAGAATGTGTATAATGAATGTAGTGTGTGTGTAGTGAGTGCAGTGTGTATAATGAATATAGTGTGTAGTGAGTGCAAAGTGTGTATAGTGAATGTAGTGTGTTTGTAGTGAGTGCAGAGTGTGTATAATGAATGTAGTGTGTTTGTAGTGAGTGCAGAGTGTGTATAATGAATGTAGTGTGTTTGTAGTGAGTGCAGAGTGTGTATAATGAATGCAGTGTATGTAGTGTGTTTGTAGTGAGTGCAGAGTGTGTATAGTGAATGTAGTGTGTAGTGAGTGCAGAGTGTGTATAATGAATGCAGAGTGTGTATAGTGAATGTAGTGTGTTTGTAGTGAGTGCAGAGTGTGTATAATGAATGCAGTGTATGTAGTGTGTGTGTAGTGAATGCAGAGTGTGTATAATGAATGCAGAGTGTGTATAGTGAATGAAGTGAGTGCAGTGTGTACAGTGAATTTAGTGTGTTTGTAATGAGTGCAGAGTGTGTATAATGAATGTAGTGTATTTGTAGTAAGTGCAGATTGTGTATAATGAATGCAGTGTGTGTGTGCTGGATTATGTGTGTGTGTGTGTGTGGGTGCTGGATGATTGTGTGTGTGTGTGTGTGCGCTGGATGATGTGTGTGTGTGCTGGATGATGTGTGTGTGCTGGATTATGTGTGTGTGTGTGTGCTGGATTATGTGTGTGTGTGTGCTGGATTATGTGTGTGTGTATGTGCTGGATTATGTGTGTGTGTGTACTGGATTATGTGTGTGTGTGTGTGTGTACTGGATTATGTGTGTGTGTGTGTGTGTGTACTGGATTATGTGTGTGTGTGCTGGATTGTGTGTGTGTGTGTGTGCTGGATTATGTGTGTGTGTGTACTGGATTATGTGTGTGTGTGTGTACTGGATTATGTGTGTGTGTGTACTGGATTATGCGTGTGTGTGCTGGATTATGTGTGTGTGTGCTGGATTATGTGTGTGTGTGCTGGATTATGTGTGTGTGTGCTGGATTATGTGTGTGTGTGTGCTGGATTATGTGTGTGTGTGTTGGATTATGTGTGTGTGTGTTGGATTATGTGTGTGTGTGATGGATTATGTGTGTGTGTGTGTGTGCTGGATTATGTGTGTGCTGGATTATGTGTGTGTGTGCTGGATTATGTGTGTGTGTGTGCTGGATTATGTGTGTGTGTGTACTGGATTATGTGTGTGTGTACTGGATTATGTGTGTGTGTGTACTGGATTATGTGTGTGTGTGCTGGATTATGTGTGTGTGTGCTGCATTATGTGTGTGTGTGTGCTGGATTATGTGTGTGTGTGCTGGATTATGTGTGTGTGTGTGCTGGATTATGTGTGTGTGTGTTGGATTATGTGTGTGTGTGTTGGATTATGTGTGTGTGTGCTGGATTATGTGTGTGTGTGTGTGTGCTGGATTATGTGTGTGCTGGATTATGTGTGCGTGTGCTGGATTATGTGTGTGTGTGTGTGCTGGATTATGTGTGTGTGTGTGCTGGATTATGTGTGTGTGTGTGCTGGATTATGTGTGTGTGTGCTGGATTATGTGTGTGTGTGTGCTGGATGATGGGGGGGATGCATTTGCTTTTTAACTTTTATGTGTTTTGTTTTTTTTACTTTACTCCCCCCTCCCTGCTTCTTACCTTGTCAGGGAGGGGGGAGATCGCCTGGTGGTCCGGTGGAGGGTAGCAGCCGCTGCACACAGGGGCCATCACACGCGGCGTTCTTCTCCAGCTCTCTCAGCTTCAACTCTCGCGAGACTCGCCTGTGCGGAGTGTTGCCATGGTAACCCGTGGCAACGCTCTTACAGCTGCGGGTCTCGCGAGAGTTGAAGCTGAGAGAGCTGGAGAAGAACGCCGCGTGTGATGGCCCCTGTGTGCAGTTAGCAGGGCAGGTCCTGCAGGACTGGGAACGGCGTTCCTGCTTTGGAAAAAGTGCAGGAACGCCGTTCCCATGCGTTCCTGCAGGACTCGAGCCCTGCAGCAGACTGCAGGTTCTTTTGAGGCAAACAGCATGCAGAGCTTCTGGCTTGAATACAGTAAGATTTTTTATTTTATTTTATTTTTTTAACATTGCACATTTTTTTTTAATAATCAGAATAGAAAACACGTGAAGGGTTAAACAAGCTAATATGATTCGGCTAACTGATAGCCTGAGATAGTAGTTAGTTGCCAGTGGATGGGTTAGCCCGCCAAATTCTCAGTGCTTCTTGCTAAATTGTCGTGTGAGAGGTATGGTTGCATGCTACAAGCTTCACAAATTAAGCTGTATATTGAAGCATAACACATATCGGGTAATCCTGCGCAGTGTACTCCGTGCAGTTGGAATGGTGTGCTGCGTGTTGTATGTACTGATTGGTAGTATGGTAGTGCCTTCAGTGATTCAATGGGAGCAAGCCTAGATGTCAGTCATGTTGTGTACTGTAAGTGAGAGGGGTAAGTGAAACATATAGCAGAGGATTACATTATACCAGGCTGCAATGAGTTATTTAACAGGCTATGTTCTGTTCTAGCCCCCAACGTTGAAGACTATAGCATCGTAAAACAAATATATATTACATTTACTCTAGGCTTTACTGCAAAGACACTGTGGTTGATGGCATATAGGCTGACTGCTTAACTCTAACAGGTGAAAGGCCTGCGCTGCCATGCTCAGTGACTACCTAGCTAGCTAATAACAAGTAACGGGGGATCGCAATTACATACAATGAGTCCCACAGACCGGAATACAGTAAGATTTTGCTATATTTATGGAGGCATGAGGGGCCCAGGGGGGCTAGATGGTGGTTTTAACACTATAGGGTCAGGAATACATTTTTGTGTTCCTGACCCTATAGTTATCCTTTAAGTTTGGAAAATTGAAAGTTTAAATGTGTTCCATTGCTAGTAAATAATATAGTGAATTAAATTCAATGTAGCAATGAATGTATCCAATGTAGCAAATTTTGACAATGTAGCAAATTTTGACCTACTTTATTTACTGCACAGTATTGAGCCCAATCCATGTGTCATTTGGTGCAGCTCAGGCTAAATACTTGTGGAGCAAAAAGCAGGTTAGATCCTTGACTCGTTTCCAGTGGAACCAGTAAAGACACCATTTACTTCATCATTCATATTTACGAACCACCCATAACACTAGCCAAACGAAAGGCACCCAGACCAATTATTTTCAATAAAAATGTCTGGGTGCTATGTCGTGTCCTGGCCCTTCCCCCTACACCCTTCTCCCTGATTTAAACCCTTTAGCTGAAAACATTGCTGTTCAGGGTTTAAGGCCACAAGAGGCCCTTATTGCAGAAAAAGGAAATTTGCAGTGCATGCACACTAGCCTCGCATTGGATTGGCTGAGATTATTGATTTTGATGATCTCAGCCAACGAGGTGAGGCCAGCCACAGAAACTGGAGCTGTAAGGGAGAAAAGGTATTTAAAAAAAAAATGTCTCCCTGTAGGTGGGGGCCAGGGACCTAGACAACCACCAGGAAACTATTTTTCTTGGAATACACATATCTATTCCTAATGCTATAAATTTCCTTTAAGTCTTGATAGATAGATCGCCCTCTTATATTTGAAAATAGTATTAGCAATGCCACATTCTAAAAGGCAAGACAAAATATTAACAACTTCCAAACAAGCCTTTAGTAAAACACTATAGAACCAGACCAGACAACTTTGGCGTTCTGATATTTGGTGGGTTGAGACATGGCTGGCCAGAGAGTGTGCCCATAGCACAATCAGCATCACGGACAATGTCTCCACCCACAATGAGGGTATGGATATGATTATGATAGGCTGCTTGGCTGTTTAGCCAGTCATCGCTGCACATTTGCCTAGTGCTGATTTATCACTGTTATATAAATTTAACACTGTGTTTGTGGTTGACATATGCTTGTGGTGCACTTTCCTTCAGTCCTACCTACACCAGGTGACATAGAGAGGTTGCCAGGTAACTAACTGGGTGGAAATTCAGATGTCACATGGCAGCTATAGATACATCTGTTCATTCAAGTCAGCATCATTTTAAGTTTCTTCTTTTATTATTATTGTTATGTTGGCTTGTCTAGTGCTTACCTTCACAAAAGGGAATGCGGCTCCAGGTTTAAAAGGCTCACTTTCATGTTCCAGTTGGTATCGTACATATTCCTCCAGTCCCTGCTCCCTGTAAATTTTCTGTTCTTCTTCCATGAGGAAAAGAGCCCGGGATGATACCGCAATGGTGATGGCATTGTGAGGTTTTGGCTGCAAAAGAAGTTTTTGCATACTATTAAATACAAATAGGCTTGCTCATTTACCACATATACATAATTGTTATGGATGGTTCGTAGATTGGTTCTGTCATCACACCAACATTACACCATAAGATGCCCTCACACCGTAAAATCCCCTTTGTAGATGATTTAGTATGGCAGCCAGTATGCTGGTATGTGTGAAAGTTACTAATTTACATACAATTTCTGTTGTATGTCGACAATCAACAAAGATTGCCATAAGATGGATAAAAAAATGATTACTTTTGATGTTTTTAATACAAACAAAAGATAAAATAATGCTGGTGACTGACTGATGTGACAGAGTCTAATTGGCCGGGGATGGGGGAGATAAGAATTGACTCTGGACCATTGGTCGAATTGGGCAATTTTAGGTCAAAATAGCTGAACTGGAAAAAAAAACTGGGCTGAAAAATTCATTCAGGTCACATATTTTAACCTAGAACACACAGCTAGCTTAGTCTAACCTTCCTTTTCTGCCTGGGTTGGGAATATGTTTACTGTCAATCCAACACTTCTTTTGATATTTTTTTCATAAATATCGTTTTATTGAGATAGTTTCAAGGTCAACAAATCGCATTTTGTCTGTGAGCAGTGCGAAACACGCAGGTTTCAATCATTCAGAGTCTCGTTTGAGATTTCGAGATGCGCAGATCTCTAAAGAGGCAATAGTAGTTGAGATTCGCAGGTCTCTGGGCACAGTAGGTTCCAAATTACGATATTTACAAAGCATGTTGCAGATTAATTACAGTCTGTCAGGCGCGTTAGCTATGTTCAGGCTATTTGTAATCGCGCGCTCTGCATTATGTTATTTTTTGTAATCTTAGGTTCTATCGTTAACTTATTCTTACGAGTTGTATGTGTCTCTCAGTCTTTAGTGTCTTTCGTCAATAATAGGTCCAGAATGGGGATAGAGGGGGGGGGGGGATGGTAAGTATGTCGTGTCCCTTAGTGGCCCTCTTCCCGTCTGTATATTTCACGACCTCTTCTCAAGATGCTGATTGTCATGCGTTTGGAGCAGCGGGAGGGTTATCTTGTACTTCTGTGTGTTCCTGCATAGAGTTTGATCCCTAGGGGCAGTGTGTCTGTTTGTTCGTTCGGTTAGTTCCCCTTTCAGTCTCCCCCATTGTCTACATGCAGTGATATTGTATTATCGCTGAGTTAGGTGTTGTGTGTTATCTCCTTCCAGCGTGGTTCCTCCTACCCCTAGTTCTTGTTTTGTCTGCCCCCTGACATTACAGATTTCACTTGTTACTTGTGTGTTTCTATATCTTAGGGGGTCCTTGATAGATCCCCCGGGCACTGGTCTCATCCGCAGGGGTTCTTTTGATATTTTAATTTACTGGCCATAGGGTAAATATGTTTGATATATTATATGAAAGTTAGAATAGCGTATCCCAAAATGTGAGGTGAAAAAATGGAAAATAGGGATATAACATATAAAATAATATAGAAATCCTTAACTCACAATAATCTCGACTGGCCAAAAAAGCCCCCATCCAAGGCTCAAAGAAACACTGAGAAAAAAACACAGTAGCTTACCATAAAGATAATATACCCTGAATGGCCAGGAGTGGAGAGTAGGAAAAAATAAAAAATAAATAATGATAAAAATACAATAAAAATGCAATAAAAACACAATATAAAAACCAACCAGAAAGTGAATAATCTAAACAAGCACAAAATGGGTAAACAAATATACTGTTTCAAATGATAATGGCACGAAAGTTCCAAGTAGTGGTAATGTTCTATTGTAGACATCAGGTAAAGAAATAGGTGAAGGATTAGGCAGTCTATTGGTAAATTCTGATAGGAAAATCTGATAATGGAATGATGTGTAAGACACAATGTATCAGTACAGTAGGGTAACACTCTTGCTATATAGAAGCAACAGGTAGCCACACTACACAACTGCCGACAGTACTATAGTATCATATCAGAACTATACATAAAGTTCAAATACATAATCTTCTCCGGTGTATAATGTGAACATTAGACTACTAAGTCTCTGTTTGTTTCTTTTAGATTGAAGACATCTGGATACAGAGTTTTGACCTATTTTAAGTGGTCTAATGTGTTTATCGTATTTTTTATTTTATTACAATTTTATCATTATTTATTTTGTTGTTTTTCCTACTCTTCACTCCTGGCCATTTAGGGTATATTATCTTTATGTGTGATATATTTCTGTCTCACACCCTGATAAGTACCACTACTACTAATATTCTTAAGGGGACACCACTGGCCAAATGCAATATAAATAAAAATTACTGTTTTGTAGATATACACCATTTTTATTGGGGTAAATCTGAAAAACAGCTTGCAAAACCTGCAGTTCTCTTGTCTGCTACCTTTGTAAGCCCCCCATACTTTCTGTGACTGTCCAGTCACAGACTTCCCAATGCAGCTCAATTAGAAGTCTTTGCAAGGCACGTGCTCTGAGCATATACTGACTATTGAGTTCAGTGCAAATCCGCTAACCAAACCAGGAAGTAACATGACCTGTTGTCTATTTGAAAGCAAAGGAGGGGAAACCAGATTATTTATAAAAGTGTACATTTCTATTACAATTTGTACTTTTTGCAAGGGCACACTCTTCACACACAAATAATTTCAGCAAACTAAAGTGCTAAAGGGGTCTGGAGTGTCTAAAAAAAACTAAAAAAAAATGCTTACATATATGATGGTTTATATGTACAAGTCTCTCTAAAGTCATTTTATAGTTATATCTAATTTGTTTGGATAGTTCTCTTTTTTTGTAAGGAATGAGCAAAGATAATGACTGTAAAAAAGTGCAAGTTCCTCAAAATTAACTGCAGTCTCCTTATTTACATATAAAAATACTAATCTGTCTACTGATTTAAATTCCATTAAATATTTGACAAATCCATGCTATGATAATGACATTGCATATTAGCTGTATACAATTAATTTACTCATTACACTCATTTTTGTATTGCTGCTTGCCTGTAAATAGATGATATATTTTGCATACTGTCATTCATTGTGGAGCACACTATTGATATTTTCTGCTGCATATGAGTAAAATTATTAAAGTAAGTCCCATATGATACAATCAATCCATCTTTCTTACAGACCTCTTAAAAAGCTGTTATTCGTTTGGCCTGTGAAGTGCTCAGAGAATTGAGAATCCTCAATGCAGGAGTAGACAACTATGTGCCATTTAATCCTTCACTTTAACATTCATTTCTGCGTTCAAGTGGAGTCTTAGACCTTAACAGCCATTGGGACATTGGTCAACACACTCACAGATAGTGACACAGCTAGACTAAACTGGCTTCTACGCATGGTTTGCATGCTGAGACAGCCCTGGAAGAAGACTGCAATTTAACAGTACTTGCCTGGCAGTACAATGATAAAGCAAGCCCAAGTTGGTTTGCATAGTGAGGCCATGACTGCAGTCCTCTAATCCCTGCTAGTATGGCTTTGCATTTTTACAGGGATTAGAGTGTTGATGGGTTAATTTAGGACATGGTCCTTTGTCTTGATTTTCCTGAGGTCTGCCGTGGGCCAAGGTCGAGGTACCATAATTAAATTAGGCCCCAAGGTACTACCGATTGTCAGTTCTGGTTTTGTATTGTGGCAAAGTGTTATTTTCTCCCTTTTGCACACTTGTATTGTGTTGTTTGGTTTGATACATGTGTTTGCTACAGACATGGTACATTGACAAACATGGCAGTACTGACAAGAACAAAATCAAAGCGGTCAGGTCAGACACTATTTGTCTATTATAAATCTAGCCAGATGATGATTGGCAAATATTGCAGAGGTGCTAGTTTAACAATATGGAATAAGATAAGGGAGAACACATTGGGGGAAATTATCAAACTGTCACTGACAATTGTTTGCATTTTTGTTGTGTGTTTTTTTTTCCCACTAGGTACCTGCAGTTGCAGCCCTTGTTTCTAGAATTATCTCCAAAACTAGGCAGGGCCATAACAATGCTCATTGGCTAAGATCGTCAGTTGAGTCCTCTCAGCCAAGGAATGTGCTCCTGTAGTGACTGTACTTAGTCCAGATAACTTGTCAAACCATTCAAAAATGCTAGGCACTCCTGGCACCATAACCATGACAGCAGTTCATTTGCAGCAGACTTTTGTTGCTTTTTTGTAGCAATTCATTTTTATTAAAAAAAGGTCTATAGGATAGCAATCACACAAAATCATTAAACACTGAGTTGTTACAAGTTCCAAAAACAGACCTTGAGGAATCAGAGAAAGAAATATGTTCAAGAAAAAAAACCAAAGGGGATATTATGCTAGAGAATGGCCAAGGGGAGTAGTTGCAGGAGGGAGAGAAATGGCGAGAGGAGGGGATATGGTAGACTTTATCTGGTTATATAGCATTGTATAGAAATTTACTTACAATTGTGCAAAAAATTAATTTTTAGCCCAAATGAAAAACAGACAATTCTAGCCTTCTTTTATTCAGGCAAGAAATAAGCTGGATTGTATTCAGGTGTACTCAATGGTCATGTCCACCAAGATATTTAAAGTCTACACTAGAAATGGTGAATAGGACTGAGAGCACTAGCAATCACTGCCATAATGCTTAAACCTGTAGAACTAAACAAGTACAGTGCCACATTTTAACATTCAAGATTCCAGCAAAACGAGGATCACAGGAACAATCTGTGTGCAAGCTACAGAGCTGGGACTGCCTGAATAGTCTAGTAAGGTAGTCCTCCAAAATGCCAGTGGACACCATAAGACTCTGCATAAAAAGAGGGTAGACTGGTGACTGGAAAGAGCAGGCATCTGCAGGCGGTTTCAAATGTGACCACGAAGTTACATTGTCAAGCTGTCAGATATGTCATATAGTACCTTATTCGTGTTTGTAATTATTGTTTTTTAGCATCACTGAATAGATTTTACCTCTAATCTCATTTGTATTTATCAGAAGTGTGCAATTCTATATATAATGTAGTTATGTAAAGTATTCCCCATCTAAGGCACCTGCTTGACTAAACTTGCCCTCAAGCCTTACCTGAAGGCGACCTGCTAATCCATGCGTACATAGAGTGAAGGTGGGGGATGACCAGTCTAATACTGCAACTAGCATAGATTATATGCTTTTCGCGGTCACCTAACCTAAAAATTTGCTTTTTCATTCATAGCTGGAATTTTAACATTATACCCCATATTGTATTGAAATAAAATGCACAGAAATTCACCATTGTCAGCATGGTCATTCCCCAAACGTAAGCTGAAGCATCCAGTGTTTGTAATTTAAATCTTCTGAAGTTAAATACTTGGCATTTTGGCTTATCTGACTTGATACCCAAAATGTATGTAATTCAAAGATACATGCTGTTCGAAAACCCTTCATGTATTGAACTGTTCCCATAAATTACTGAGTCAATTTACAGCTCTGTGAATGAAGCAGAGGGGCTGACTGGAGCTCTGGCTGAATTTTTTTTCCCATGCAGGTGAGGACCAGAGCTGGAGCATTTGTGAATCTAATTTCAGTTTATGGTAATATTTGTTTTTTAGCCCAACAATGTACATATATTAGCAGTGAAGCAGTAAAATAGTAACCATCCTTTCACAATATACTTGCAAGTTACATCTTCAATCTAGAGGGTAGACTGACTAAATGTTATTTGTATTGCCACGTATGGTGGAGTTGTTCTACGATTCAATAATTCTGGAAAGTAGTAGAAAATACCACACTGAGATTTCAATACTCTTGTATTGCATTAGGCCCTTGTATTGCAAACCAAACGGCCACAGATGACCAAACATAACAGATTAATAATTACTCATATTCTAGCCGCTTCAAAATTAATTAAGGCTAGATATTGGAAAAACAGCAAGGTCCCCTCATGGAAAAAAAAGTTTAGACTCAGTTCTTACATAAAAAACAAAACAACAAGATTATACCCCAATAACTACTTAATTGTGGGGGGAAAATATTGAGGAATTGGAATCAACCATCAAAGTAGATAAGAGAACAATATCAACACTTAAATTATGTAAGAGGGAATCCCCCCCAACCCGACTTCCATGTTGTATACGTCATATACTTTTTTTTTTTTTGTGGTTTTTGTTCTTGGTTTCTTTTTGGCCTTAAATATGAATTAATATAATAATAAGCACAAAGATAAGGCTAAACGGGGGAATATTGTATGCCTTATTAGGTATGTTTTGTACATTTGGTGAAAAATCAATAAACAAAGAGGTTTTTAGTTGTTAAAAGGTTTTTAGTTAATAAAAGGTTTTTAGTTGTTAGTTTTCCTGTAAAGAAGGGTGTTTATGAAAAATGGAAAATATAGACTGTCCAAAAAGATACTGAATAATATATTGCAATAAATACAGTAAATGTACTCAATATTACACACCTGAAAGTCATGATAAATAATGTGATTATCCTGCACAGTTAATAGGACATCTTGCTTTTAAGAGATGGCCTGGCAATCTCTACTACTGACTGTCTTAAGAGCCAAAACACTGCAAACTAACTCAAAACACTGCACTTGGCATCAGGTGTCATTTACCACTTATCTCATATTCATTAACACTGCGATGGAAAAGCTCCCAGTCCCAGCTCTCTCAATTTGAAAGACAAGATACATTTGGCAGACTGGGTGGGATGCCAGAAAGGGTGTGAAATGTACCATTGATCACTGCCTGCCAGGCTTTGCCTCACTGTGACTGAGTCACAGTCTACACCAGGGGTGCCCAAAATATAGATCCTTAGATATTTAAAAACTACAGCTTCCATGATACCTTGCCATTCTAAAGGAATTCCCAAAACATGCAAAGCATCATGGGAGTTGTAGTTCTAAAACGTCTGGGGATCTACCTTTGGGCACCCCTGGTCTACACCATCCAGAGCTAAGGTCTCCCCAGCAAGCTAATATGAATAGTGCCCTAGACCAAATATTTTGTAACTCTTACAGAGATATGAAATAGAGCACTGTTATATTTACTGTAATGGCAACATGCTCTTATGTAGACAGCAATATTATAGCCTACCTCAACAGTGCTAAACATTTTTTATCTCATTTTATTATTTTGCCTTATTTTGAATGGAAATGTATATATATTTTAGTATTTGAATAGTCATAAGGTCACATGAAAAAAAAATAATAAAATCAAAATAAAGACTTATCTTTTGCTCTACATAACCGAGCTTAGCACAATATGACAGACACAGAGTGTTTTAAGGAAGGAATAAAATATATCCAAAATTAAATTAATAACAGACTAAAACTTTTATCATCTGCAATTATGAAATAACTAATTTCTCATTCACGTGGCACCTTTCATTCATCAATATAAGCATTAGTTCATTTATTATGTTACTCCATAGTCGTGGACTATATATATTAACTAGACATTAATAGTATATATAATGGTACACAAGTTTATTCCCACTAAACCTCCCATAGAAATACAAGGGATTGCAGGTTTTGCCTGTGATAGTCTAGCCAGTTCTAAGAACATACATCCTTTGAAAAACCTGCAAAAGAGAAACATTTAAATGTAAATATATATATTTTTTAGATTTCTATCATATATAATTTTTTAATACAGTTTTTTTCATGTATCATCTACATAACACATTACTTACGTGGTACTCACTAAATTCTTAACTGTCGGGCATTCCATCTTTTAGTCCAAAACAGCATAATTGAAATTCGGCTAACGTTTTGGCCTAAAATCACATTATAGTCACTTTGAGTTTCCCAAAAAAATCAAAAAAAAATCTAATTATTTAAAAATTAACATTGCTAATCTTACCCCCTGGAGTGTCTTCTATTAATTCTGAGATCATCCCTCAATATAAGGTTATTAACAATCCCAATAGTACAGACAAAGAATATAATTTAATAATGACATGGTGAAAGGAAAATAAGCAGGGTGTGTATTATATACTGCAGTATACCTGCAAGTGCTATATAAATAAAGTCTAGCTGCATGCAAAAGGATAAGCTTAGGCCTCTG
The DNA here is from genome assembly GCF_036172605.1 of Pelobates fuscus. Taxonomy (NCBI): domain Eukaryota; kingdom Metazoa; phylum Chordata; class Amphibia; order Anura; family Pelobatidae; genus Pelobates; species Pelobates fuscus. The sequence continues at coordinate 237,919,164 of NC_086317.1, forward strand.
GGAGAAATGGAATGCAGTCCTGTTGATGTTAAAATAAAGAGCTGTGTTAAGATTACATCCAAGACCAGCTTGATATGATACATCTGAGAACTTAGATCACAATGGGAGATCTGAGAAAACCACATTGTTTTTTCATCTGCATTCTGAATTTATCCATCACATGTATACAAATATTTGGTGAATTAAGACCATATGAAGAAAACAACAAGACCCAAGAGTGTGACTTGGTGTTTCAGAAAAAACAAAACAAAAAATGAGTGAGGGACAAGATTAATTAAAGATGCTATATTAAATAAATTGTTAAATATAACCCTACAACAATGAGATTTCGCTCATTCTAGTGTGATTATAAAATGCAAAAAGCATGTCTATATAATAATAATTGTGCAGTGTGTAGGTATATAGTATATATATATATATATATATATATATATATATATATATATATATATATATATATATATATATATCTTTGAGGCCAGGTCACAGGTCAGTGACCTTGGCTACTGGCCCAATTTACTGTCCCAAGCTAATTAGACAGCTGAAGGTCAGAAAGCTTGGAACATTCAGTAAGTAGCCCTCTGCTTGAGACCCAAAGAGCCATGTTCAGTCACAACGTATCCATCTGGATCTGGTCAGATGTTTCCATACACACAGTCTTCTTCCAATACCAATTAACCCCAGCTTTGCCAAGACATACAGCTAAATTAACCAGTCTCTTTACTAATATAGGGGAAAGAGGCAGGAAGGCTATTTGGTTCATGTAATACAATATGACAAGCATTCATCTGTATTTTATTTGGCAGACAACTTTTACATATGCACAGATGATTACCTAAACTGATATTATAAACCCATTGACCCCTCCCTTCCCTCTGTCCCTTGCTACAGTACACAGTGTGTAAGACAGATAAACAACCAATGAGTGAGTGTAATATAGAGTTCATACCAATTTTGGTTTCTTGGTGGGAGTCAGGTTGTTGTAGAATGCCCTGGCCTTCTCCACAGACTCCTTCTCCTGCAGATTTTGGGCTGGCACTGTGCTGTCCTTGGATCCTCCCTCAGCTGTGTCCCCCTTGCCAGGCAACATGGTTTCAGATGGGAATGTGCAGAATATTGTCTGTGCACTGCTGGTGTTTGTGTGTGTGATGGAGATTCACTGTGCCTTCCTCTCTATCTATCCCTCCCTCCCCTTTTCTGTCTCTCTCTTCCCACTTCTATTTCTCCCCTTTCATCACAGTAATCGCTGCTCTCTCTTCATGTCTGTCTCCCACAGTTGTCCTTCGTTCTCAGTATGTAAATGCCTTCTCCCTGCCACTCTGTGACTGTGTGTCCCTCTATATTTGTCCAGCCCAGTCCTCCCCCCCTTAACTGGGGACAAGTCTTTATAAGGCATCCCATAAATCATCTGTATTCCCAGCTACCCGTTCCGTGAAATGGAGAGGGGAAGGATAAATATATACTTAGTGTAACTCCCCATATCATCTAATCATCTAATACGTCCTCCTTTTAAGACGGGCAGCTTCCCCCACACACTGGGAGTAGATGTTAGAATTAGAATGATGAATCCAAAGAGGATTAATCCAACCTGGAATCTCTAGAGGAGGGAATATACACGCTCAACCTAGCAACAATACGAATACCTCAATTGATCTGCCTAGCACTTGCACATCTTGACAGGCAGAAATAAATCTCATTGGATATGCAACTAGTAATGAAGTGTGGTGCACCTGTGACTTATGCCCTTTTCACACTTGTGTTCATATTTAATTAACCTATAAAGGCAAGTGTAAAAAGGACAAAGGTCATTATAGTGCTGTTTGTGGTTTGTATTCATTTATGTGGTTACTAAACTTCCATATGAATGGGAATACAGGGAGTGCAGAATTATTAGGCAAGTTGTATTTTTGAGGATTCATTTTATTATTGAACAACAACCATGTTCTCAATGAACCCAAAAAACTCATTAATATTAAAGCTGAATATTTTTGGAAGTAGTTTTTAGTTTGTTTTTAGTTTTAGCTATTTTAGGGGGATATCTGTGTGTGCAGGTGACTATTACTGTGCATAATTATTAGGCAACTTAACAAAAAACAAATATATACCCATTTCAATTATTTATTTTTACCAGTGAAACCAATATAACATCTCAACATTCACAAATATACATTTCTGACATTCAAAAACAAAACAAAAACAAATCAGTGACCAATATAGCCACCTTTCTTTGCAAGGACACTCAAAAGCCTGCCATCCATGGATTCTGTCAGTGTTTTGATCTGTTCACCATCAACATTGCGTGCAGAAGCAACCACAGCCTCCCAGACACTGTTCAGAGAGGTGTACTGTTTTCCCTCCTTGTAAATCTCACATTTGATGATGGACCACAGGTTCTCAATGGGGTTCAGATCAGGTGAACAAGGAGGCCATGTCATTAGATTTTCTTCTTTTATACCCTTTCTTGCCAGCCACGCTGTGGAGTACTTGGACGCGTGTGATGGAGCATTGTCCTGCATGAAAATCATGTTTTTCTTGAAGGATGCAGACCACTGCTTGAAGAAGGTGTCTTCCAGAAACTGGCAGTAGGACTGGGAGTTGAGCTTGACTCCATCCTCAACCCGAAAAGGCCCCACAAGCTCATCTTTGATGATACCAGCCCAAACCAGTACTCCACCTCCACCTTGCTGGTGTCTGAGTCGGACTGGAGCTCTCTGCCCTTTACCAATCCAGCCACGGGCCCATCCATCTGGCCCATCAAGACTCACTCTCATTTCATCAGTCCATAAAACCTTAGAAAAATCAGTCTTGAGATATTTCTTGGCCCAGTCTTGACGTTTCAGCTTGTGTGTCTTGTTCAGTGGTGGTCGTCTTTCAGCCTTTCTTACCTTGGCCATGTCTCTGAGTATTGCACACCTTGTGCTTTTGGGCACTCCAGTGATGTTGCAGCTCTGAAATATGGCCAAACTGGTGGCAAGTGGCATCTTGGCAGCTGCACGCTTGACTTTTCTCAGTTCATGGGCAGTTATTTTGCGCCTTGGTTTCTCCACACGCTTCTTGCGACCCTGTTGACTATTTTGAATGAAACGCTTGATTGTTCGATGATCACGCTTCAGAAGCTTTGCAATTTTAAGAGTGCTGCATCCCTCTGCAAGATATCTCACTATTTTTTACTTTTCTGAGCCTGTCAAGTCCTTCTTTTGACCCATTTTGCCAAAGGAAAGGAAGTTGCCTAATAATTATGCACACCTGATATAGGGTGTTGATGTCATTAGACCACACCCCTTCTCATTACAGAGATGCACATCACCTAATATGCTTAATTGGTAGTAGGCTTTCGAGCCTATACAGCTTGGAGTAAGACAACATGCATAAAGAGGATGATGTGGTCAAAATACTCATTTGCCTAATAATTATGCACTCCCTGTATATACCACTAACAGCAATATAGTATGTGAGTTTGTTTACCTGCATTTACTCACACCACCCTCCCCCCATCACATACAGATACATATGTAACAATAATCTGTATGTATGTTCCCATCTAATTTTGTATTCTGTTAATGAACTAAGTAGTTGAATGTTTCATGGGTTGAATGTTAATTACAAGGAGCCCTTATAGTAAAAGAAAATATGAAATTATGTCTTTATTCTTTAAATCTCTGTTTCTACTATAAACCAATTATATTTGTACATTTTCTGTCTCATTAACCACATATCTCTTATCTACATGATAATATGTCAGAACATGTATTACTCTGCATAATATATTAATGGTGGCACCACTTCAAGCATTGTTCTCAGTTTTTTTCAAAAAAAATGCTTGCATCCACACACGTACACATGATGCCAGACACAGTAGATTAATGATGAAGGTGATGCTTGGTGCTATTCTTTATTCAGCTAAACCTAAATTATTGGGGTGTTCCTAGGGAATCTGACCAGGCCCTGAATTGGGGCCCTGAAAAGACCCAGGCCTGATTTTGGCATCCTTTTATTGTCAGCCCCAGGTTTACTGTAATAGATAAAGAGAGAGATATCAGCACAAATGTCATAATTTGAGGCAGAACTAATTGAATGCATCATATTTGGAGTTAAATTGACAGCACAGTACATACACAGACAGATATACATACATACATACACAGACAGACATACATACATACACAGACATACATACATACTGACATACATACACACAGACATACATACATACTGACACACACAGACAGACATACATACATACTGACACACAGACAGACATACATACTGACACACAGACAGATATACTGACACACAGACAGACATACTGACATACTGACACACAGACAGACATACGTACTGACACACACAAACAAACAGACATACATAATTGCAGACCCCATACACACACACACACCTCATTTATCAGCCACCCTCCTCTTACCTTTAAGTTGCAGGGGGGTGGCTGGGGATGATGGGAGTGGATGCCTCTGCCCTCTAGTGTCCTCTCCTCCGCTCTCCTTCTGCTCTGCCTCTCCCCCCGCGCGGAGTTAGCTGGGAGGAAGTCACTTCCTCCCAGCAGCCCTTGCGGTGTAGCCGCAATTTTTCTTTTAAAGGGGCCCGGTCGCGCAATTACCCGGCCGCAGCGCTGACCGGGCCCCTGAAGATATAGGGCCCATCGGGTGGCCCTAAATGCTTGGGCCACCTGATGGGCCCCGGTGCAGATGCACCTGCGGCAGTTTTGCCGCTCAACGTGGGGCCCGGACGGCCGGGACGCCGGGCCCGTGACAACCATTATGGTTGTCACCCCCTGATGGCGGCCCTGACTGTGCCTTCAAAACCCTCTTTTCTTTCTCATATCAATGTACCCTTTTTTGTATTCTTGTCAGTAACATTTATATGATAATTTTCTCTTGGTGCTCATCCTAATGAAATGTGCTGCATACACCTATTGTTCCTACAGTAATACTCAATTTCTCATGATTATATGATACATTCAATATGTGTCGTACAGAGAGAAATTGAGATGACAGAGTTAAAGAATATTTTTATTCAATTGTGTGAGACCATGAGGCATCACCATAGGTGAAAATATTTTTTGCAGAATATACTAGTGAAGATTATAGATATTTTCACATCAAGGCGTTTACAGAGTGATGGATAAAATCATAATTTACTGGCTGACTTATTCAGAGATTTCATGAATTGTTCACACTGAAAACAAGAATGTGTTTGAGTTGTAAGTATTTCTTTTTGATAGGTTGCACAATTTTTAAATAATTGGATAGTGGCATAGTGTTATCACAAGCAAGTGAGTTTATTCCATAAACAGTAACTTATAGTGAATTGAAAACTAAATTTCACAATTCTGGTAAAAAAAAAAAGAGTAAATTTGGAACAATTCTCTAATTCAGTTATAGTCACGCATGACTGTTTTAGCCTGACTTTTGCAAATTGGTTTTCCATTCATGCCAATTAACTGTATAGTGAAAAAAACATAAGGGCTAAATCTAAAACAGTGCAAACCCACTGCCACAAGGTTTTCAATATTGTGGTATGTTCTAACCACATATAAAAATTGTGCAGACCCGCAGCCACAATGTTTTCAATGTTATGTTATTACCATGAGTGCTTTTGCTGTTGTGGCAAGACATGCCTGCAATGTAATCTGTGCACAACAAAAATAAAGAATTTAAATAAAAAAAAAAAAAAAATCCCAAAAATCCATAAGGGTTATATGTATGCTTAACATAATCAAATAGAAGGTTTGGTATGACTGAAAGTCAAGTTTCCAGGACTGCTGTCAGGACCGAAAATCTTGTTCTGGTTCCTACACAAACAAACTGCTTGGTCTGGACCCCATTATATCTTACGGCAAACACTATGCTTGACGTCCAGACTGGGAACAAATTTTGGCCCAGCATTTGTTTTATCACAGCAGCCCAGTTCGAAGGGGGGCAAGGACAGAGGGGTGAGGGGTGTTGTGTCATCACTCATTGATTCAATGTTCTTCCAGGGCAGCCCATGTGCAGAGCCATGCTAAAGAGCTCTAGCATGAGAAAAAGGTCCTATATTTGTTCTGCGTAGCGCAAGTGAATTTAACAACATGCTTGCCCTTCGTTTGCTTGTGACTTGTCTCTGGTGTCTCCAAAAGTGAGATACCAGAGGACAAAAGGACCAGAGAGTATACAATTAATTAATTCATTATACAAATATATTTGGGGCCAATAGAAACCCTTGTCTGAAAATCTAATTATAAACATGACTATACATAGGACACGCGGTCACACAATTAGACTGGAAGAAAGGAGATTTAGTCTAAGGCAAGGGAAAGGTTTTTCTACAGTAAAAACAATTAGGGTGTGGAATTCTCTGCCTGGATAGGTGGTATTATCAGAGTCTATACAGATACATGTCTCTTTTTAGCTATGTACCTATGTAAGAGGAGAGAGTGTGTGTTTAGGGAATGTAGTATGTGTTTGCATACAGGGGATATAGGATGTGCATAGGGGATCTAGTGTGACCGTAGATAGTGCAGTGTGTGTTTAAGGGATGTAGTGTCTATAGGGGATCTTTGTGTGAGAGATGCGTAGAGTCTGAGTGGTGCAGTGAGTGTGAAGGGTGCAGTGTGTTGGGTAGGATAGGTTGTGTAGTGGTGGGGGTCAAATAAGAGCATAAATATTTTTTCATTATTATTATATTAAAAAATAAAGAAAATAAAATGTGATATCCTCCCTTCCTAACTTTTTCCAGGGAAGGGGGAAATTGCAAGCTCTGTTGGAAAATGGGGTGAGTGACTATAGCCTGCAGCTCCTCGTGCTGCCGACTGAGACCACTCCTCTCGCCAGCTCAGGCACTGCACTGTGTCAGAGCATTGCCATGGTAAATCACGGCAACTCTCAGATCGGCAGGCTTGCGGGAGGAACATTCAGCCTCCTGTCCCCTCACTGTAGTGTCAGTGGGCAGGTGTGAGAGATCTTTCTGTCTGTCATCTTCAGCTCCTCTGAGTGTTTGCTGTCAGAAACCTTTGGGGGTCAGGCAAAACAGTCATTTGATTTATATTGTCATGTGACTCTGAATTCATGTCTGCAACAGCAAAGGTACGCAGTCTCTGCCCAGTCCCTGCCTCCCCTAAAAGTACTACTATAAAAGCTTGGGCAAAACAGCAAACAACACATTGGCCTTCCAGAAGATGGGAAAAGCATTCATAAGTGACCAGAGAGTGGATAGCAGAGCAGGCCCCTCTCTGGTCAGCAGCTGAATTAATGCCACCAGGCCCATGAACTCATCATGGGTTGTCGTCACCTGACGGAATCACCAAATTGTATGCTGCTAGTAATAGCTTTTGTACCCTCACATCAACCATGGAATGACCACTGACCTTGACCATAGAGTGCCCCAGTGTGACACGTGAGGAACGAGTTGGCTTGTCACCTGTGATAAGGAACACTCTTGTCCATCATACAGTTGTTGTTTTTTTCCTGTAGTAGCCTATTACAAGGACAATTCAAATACAATTGAAAGGATGTGTTTATAATGTGAACTTTGAAATGTCGTTGCAATATACTGCAATATTGGCCTTGATTTAATAAGCTTTTCACCTAACTTTATACGTTATATAAACTTTCAAAATAAGTTATCTACAGAAGTTACCATTAAAGTCCATGCAAATTTTTGAAGATAAATCATTTGGAAGGTTTGTCCAGCAGTGTTGGATAATTTAGAAAGCTTATTAAATCAAGGCCTTTATTGGAAATTCTGAAGTTGAAAAGAAAACTAGCTTTGCCTTTTTTTATGCTCCCTCACAAATTTAAATCCTGGCAAATTTAATGCAAATGTATTGAAGGGCTCATAAAAATATATTCGGGTCAAAATGCTGAGCTGGGTTTGTGCTGAAGTCAATAAAGACTCAGATAATGGATGCTTGGTGATGTTCGATGAATAGTGAATTGAATTGCATTCCTTGGTGCCCTCCTAAAAGTCAGTGAACAGATTGCTAAAATTCTAGCATTTGCAAAAATGCCTTCATCTGTCTCACAAAAATTATAGTTTCAGACCCATTCTAAGAAAATATACATTTTTAGATTCTAAATGCATATGCTGACATACTTTATTTTTCTACAATGCCATACCACATTTTACCTATTGACTTTTCGTTAAAATGTGTAACTTAAAAACAATATTTAGTAAATTTAAGAACGTCTATTTTGCTGTCAATATTACGGATATAATTTATAAATGTATGAGTCTCTAAGCAGAATATAACTATGTTTTTCATACGGCTTTAGCAATGAACTCAGAAAGATACTTTCTAAAAATAACTCATGCCATTTTGGCATTCATGGCTCCAGGTGACAAGTGACAAGAGAGGCTTAGTTTAGTTAGTTTGGTATGCAGTTATATCAATAGTCATTGTTGATGTTTTTACACGAAGGCTTCTATGCTTGCCTGTTTGGAACAGTTTAATACATTTATTCTCTATTTTTTTTTTTTTGACAATTTTTATTTATTTTATAACAAACAAATGGGGGAAGGGGTTATTCTCTATTTTATATGACATGTGAGCCTGTTAACATTGATACAATGTACTGTAATGTTATGTGTTAAATGGAAGTAGGGTTTAATACTGAAGAAGAATTAAAATATTAGTCATAAACAATATAATAAACAAGTAACAAAATGCAATCATGGCGTCAGACTTTTCATTGAAACCAGGGTCCTTTTTGTGACAATACCAATTTGCTTTATTTGTTTTGAATATGTAGCTCTTAAAATGTAAGGAGTCTATTTTTTAGATGATGAAATGAACTTGACATCTTAAAAATACACATTTTGGGGGCGTGTCCTGACCACGAAGTAAGATGGCCGCTTGAGCTCTGAGCTCCGCAACACAAGCCAGGCAATCCGACCCATTCCGGCACACAGCTGGGACAGATAGCCACACTAGCCGTCATGCCGCACTCCAAGACTCGGAGACACACCGACAAGGGTGACAAAATATTTTTTTTCGCCCAAAAAAGACCGCCAGCCTCGCAACACGCAGACCCAGGCCTTCAAGATGGTGCCGGGTATTCCGGCGGGAGCAGCCCCCGCTCCGATCTGGACTCGCAGACAGAAGTGGGGCTTACAACCTCGCTCCTACAGGCAGCCCTGGACAAACAATCCACTAAACTGATCGCCACCTGGCAGGAAAGTGTGGCCAAGGTCAAACGAGACCTACATGATCTAGGGTCACGAACGGGGCACGTGGAGACCAAGTTGGACAACATTGTGGATGCCCACAACCAAGCCGTAGACAGGATCCAAGCCCTGGAAACCCAACTCGCCAAATACGAGGTGAAGCTCATGGACCTTGAGGATAGATCACGCCGAAGCAACCTGAGACTCCGCAGCATTCCTGAGGAGGTGCTGGAAGCAGACCTACCTGCCTTTGTCAATGGCTTCTTCAAGGCCCTACTACCGGACATCCCGGTCGATATGTTGCTGCTGGATTGCCTACACAGGGTCCCAAAGCCCAAACACATTGCTGCCTCATTACCTAGAGACACTCTACTCAAAGCTCATTATTTTCATGTGAAGGAGCTGATCCTCCGCAGTAGTCGCACAGCGAAAGACTTACCGCCAGAATTCTCCATGTGCGAGTTTTCGCGGACATCTCGGCGGCCACATTGCGACACAGGAAGGCGTTCCAAAAAGTCACGAGGTCCTCAGGGAGCATTGTATACCTTACGGCTGGGGATTCCCTATCCGCCTGCTCGTCACACGCAATGGCGCCACTACAGTGCTCCTGTCGGTAGAAGAGGGGTTACAACTACTACAACGATGGAATCTGAGCCCAGCTGAGAGTACAGCAGACACACCATCTCCCAAACGCCTTGAAAAGGACTGGTCCCAAGCTTGAGTGTTGTCCGCAAGTATTCCAAGAACACTACCTACACGCACGCTGAGTGAGGCTTCTGCCCCACACAGTGCATTAAGCTTCTGTTGTATACTTATTATGTTGCTATCTTTTGTTTCTAATGTGTGCCATACGTTAGCAGTGCAGTGCGGCAGTTAAAATGTTTCCCCATAGTCGCTACTGTTGTTGTTGTACCACATGTACACGCTATGTCCCCCGCCTACAGTGTAGCCGCAATGCCAACTCTATGCCGTCTCAGGCCTTCTACCTAACACCATCTTTGCCTCCACCCCCCCCCCCCCCCACACGTACAGCTCGCTCGTACCTTGTACCCACTGAGGTCTGAAATGTATATACTTCTGTTTATTTTGTTCCCCTGGTTTTTATTCCCCCCCCCCCGCCTTTTTCTCCATAATGCCATACCATGCTCATTCAAAGTCCATACCGACAGCTCACACGGGAGCCCCCACTGATTCGGTTGGTGACACAACCCACCTAAGGTCCCATAACCACAAGTGTCCCGCCCTAGCTTTCGAATTGCTGCCCAGAGGCGGACCCCCGTGGATCCGGCCTACTGCGCCACTCTGGCAGAATAAGCACCAATCTCATAAACTACCCTGAAGATCTACTCCCATAATGTGCGTGGGCTTAACATGCCCCACAAACGGCACATGCTTTTGCTTTAAATATTTTTATTGGTATCATGTCATAGGCGTGGGTTACAATTGCACTTAATCATTACGTTCGGTTGCCTGCGCAGAGACGTGTTTCTCTTTGCGTCGATCTGAATATTCAGTTGCCTGCGCAGAGGCTTTTTACTCATTACATCAAACACAACATTTAGTTGCCTGCGCAGAGGCTTTGTTTTCATTGCATTTTTCATAACGCTTTGTTACCTGCACTGAGGCATGGTTCTCATTACGTCAGATGTAACGTTTAGTTGCCTGCGCGGAGGCTGTTTTTGCCTCTTTATCATCTGTCATAGTGCGTGTGTTGCCTATAGTTTGGTTCGTGTCTGTGTGTTGTTCGATGAGTGTGGGCGTGTTCCTGTGTTTGTTTTGGGTTTTGTCGCGTGTTGCAGTGCTTTGTGTCGTATCTACAGAGGTGACCGCCCACCTTATGTGTGGTTGGAGCATTTTTAAGGCAGTGTGTGGTTGTGTATTGTATGGGTGCGTGGTATGAGCGGGATTTGTTGCGGTCCTATGGGTAGTACTGTATCCAGTGTTCCGGGTGGGTTCATGCCCTTGGGTTGTCGCTATGTAGTCCCTCGGGTCTGGGTGTGTCTCGTTCTTTGGTCATGCTGTCGCTTTTACATATCTGGTTGTTCAGCTAATGTGCGGGCCAGGTTTTAGTTTGTTGTTTGTTGTGTGGGAGGGGGGGTCGTTGTTGCAGCCCGTGTCTCCTGTGTTCGAGTCTGTGGTGTGGGAGCGTTTATGTTACTTTGTCACGTCTTGTTCGGTCCGTGCTTGTTTGTCGTATGCTTTCGGAATGTTCTCCGGTGTTTGTGTTGTGTGGGTTAGGTTTGTCATGTGTGTATCGTTTTGGCCTGTGGTTGGTTGTGATCGCGGTGTGCGTCTCCTTCTCTTTGTTTGGTAGTGTAACTTTCTCTTGTTTCCGAAGTCGATTTTTGAGTGTGTTAGTGTGCGTGGATGTGTCATGGATGGGTTGGTGAGGGGTGGGTTGGTGGCCTGTTTTCTAGTCCCCCGTCGCCGCCCCGTTCCGTTCAGCCCCCGGGCCCCTCGGCCTCCAGGTCGGGCCCGTCTCTGTCTCGCTCGTTCCCCTCGGGGGTGTTTCCTGTGAGGCGGCTTTGGAAGGGGTCCGACACGGTGTGGCGTAGCCAGTAAAACCAGCGTTGAGTGTAGCGATCCCTTTGTCGCGTGGTGTTGGCTTTCAGATCCTCACATTTTCGCGTCGCTTCCACCTCTTCTATCCAGCGTCTCAGTGGGGGTGTAGTAGTTTGCTTCCAGTAGATGGGGATGGTCGCCTTGGCTGCATTGAGTAGTCTGAGAATAATGGATCTGATGTATGCCTGTGTCGGCATGGTGGTTTTGTGTAGAAGGAAGGCGGCTGGGGTCTCAGGCAGTAATTCATCTGTTACTTCATGTATAGGTTTCCTGACCGTCTCCCAGTATGGGCGGATCTTGGGGCATGTCCACCAGATGTGTGCGAACATCCCCACTGCCTCCTCGCACCTCCAGCAGGTGTCTGGTATCTCCGGGTTTCTTGCATGGAGCGTTGATGGTGTCAAGTACCACCTGGTGAAGAGTTTGTAGGAGTTCTCCTGTAGGCGTGCCGAGCCCGGCGTTTTCTGTATCAAGGTGATGAGGGTGTCCCATTCCGCCTCTGTCATGGGTTCTTCTAGGTCCTCCTCCCACTGTCTGATGCATGGGGGTGCTAGTAGGTATCTGCTCGTGATTAGGAGCAAGTAGATTTGTGATATGGCGCGCGGCGGCTCTTTGTCTTGCGTACAGATGTGTTCAAACGTTGTTAGGTCTCTCAGGAGAGATGGTTTTTGAGGGATGGATCGGGCGTATCGTGTCATTTGTGCCCTCTGGAGTGTGTGCGCGAATGTAAGCGGTCTATCCGGGAATAGTTCGTTCAGCGGTCGGATGTCAAAGGGGTTCCGAAGGATATCCTTCATTCGGATGATAGGCTTGTGCCCTGTTGGGTGTGGGGTTGGGCCCATGTCCCCTGCCGGGAAGTCTGGGTTGCCTTTCAAGGGGAGGAGTGGGCCTGGGTCCGTCGTTAGGTATTGCCTCGCGCCTTGTCCATGCCAGACTCGCATGGTGGCCGCCACGAATGGGTTGTTGATGTGTTTATGTTTGTATGTTGCTTTCGGGATCCAAGGCAGTGTTCTGAGGTCGCAGTTGTTCGTGTCCGACTCTAGTTGGGTCCATGGTTTCGTGCCACTGGCCACCGTCCAACTGATGATTCTCGTGAGGTGTGCCGCGTGATAGTACTTTTCAAAGTCCGGCAGTGCCAGTCCCCCGCGGAGTTTGGGAAGGATTAGTTGGGCGTGTGCTACCCGGGGAGACTTGCCCTTCCATATAAATTTATGGACTTCCGTTTTCAGTGCCTTGAAGAAGGTTGGTGGGGCTGTTATCGGGACTGTTTGAAATATGAATAGTAGTTTGGGAAGCAGCGTCATTTTGACCGCGTTTACCCTTCCTAGCCATGATATGTAGTAGGAGTTCCATTTGTGCAGTTCCTCCGTTGCCTTTTTTAGCATGGGGAGGTAGTTGTGCGTGTATAGGTCTGCTGGGTTGGGCGTGAGCCAGACCCCCAGGTATCTCATTCGGTGGTCACACCAGCGATATGGGTGTTGTCTCCGGATCGTAGTACTCAGTGCGTGGTTGACGTTTAGGTTCAGGATCTCCGACTTTGAGTGATTGATTTGGAGGTTCGATAGTCGGCCGTATAGTTCGAATTCTGCCTGTATGGCCCGGAGGGAGGTCTCCGGGTTCGTGACCACGAACAGGAGGTCGTCCGCGTAGGCCAGGATTTTATGGTGCGAGTGTCCAATCCCCATTCCTTCTATATCTGCGTTCTGTCGGATCTTATTGAGGAAGGGCTCCAGCACCATTGCAAACAATAAGGGCGAGAGTGGGCAGCCTTGCCTGGTCCCGTTGAGGATGTGGAACGGGTCTGATGCGCCATTGATCCTGATCCGTGCTGTCGGGTGTGTGTAGAGCGCCGTCACCCAGGTGAGGTATCTTGCCCCTATGCCGAATTGTCGTAGGGTTGCGAACATCATGTCCCAGTCTACCCTGTCGAACGCTTTTTCCGCGTCGGTTGACAGGAGGAGCACTGGTGTCTGTTGTGTTTTGATGTGAGCTATGATGTTCAGGGCTCTGATGGTGTTGTCCCGTACTTCCCTACCTGGGATGAAACCCGTTTGGTCTGGGTGGATTGATTCGGGGAGCAGTGGCGCCAGCCGGGTTGCAAGGATACTTGCGAGAAGCTTAAGGTCCGTGTTTAGCACTGATATCGGGCGATAGCTGGGGCACAGTGTTGGGTCCTTCCCCTCCTTCGGGAGCAGGGTAATGTTGGCCGAAGGGAATTGGGCCGTCGGTGAGGCCCCATCTTGGATGGAATTTAGTGCCTTCAGGAGCTTCGGTGTCGTGTCTTGTGTAAATGTTTTGTAATACTGGAGGGGGAGGCCATCTGGTCCTGGTGCTCTGCCGGTTTTCACTCTCTTGAAGGCATACGCTATATCCTCTGGTGTTATGGGTGCTTCCAGCGCTTCTCGTGCTGCGCCGCCTATGTCAGGCACGTTCGCGAAGTTCAAGTAGTCTCTAATGTTTTCAGTTATGTTTGCCCGCGAAGTTCCTGGGGCAGTTTGGCGGAGGTTATACAGGTTCTGATAGTAGGCTCGGAACGCTGTGGATATGTGGTCTGGTCGGTGTCTGAGTTGCTGTCTTGCGTCCTTGATTTTCGGAATGTAGAGTTGGGTTTTGCGGTGTTTGAGGAGGTTCGCTAGAAGCCTCCCGCACTTGTCTCCGTGTTCGTGTATCATGTGTTTGTAGTGTTGGTATGAGCGTTGTATCAAGCGGTTGAGGTGTGTGGTGAGATGGTCTCGTTTGGCCACCAGGTCCCTGTACGTTGTCGCGTCCAGAGCGCGTTTGTGTCTAGCTTCTAGCGTTATAAAGCCTTGCCCCGCCCTGCAATTAGGCTCAGAGCACTCTGATTGGTTGGTTTCAGCTAACCAATCAGAGTGCTCTGACAGGTAAATGAAGAGACTGGCAGGTAAGTCTCTACATTTACCTGTCACAGCATTCTGATTGGTTGGCTTGAAATCCAACTAACCAGAGTGCTCTGTCATTTTACACAGCGTGGGAAAGTTCTTTGGAATTTTCCCACGCTGTGTAATTTGACTCAAAACTCTCTGATTGGTTGCTTTCAAACAACCAATCACAGTGTTGTTATGAGTCAAATATACCGGGGGAGGACAATAGGTCCCCCCCCTTATTCTACTTTAGGGCCCCCACCTGTTGCTCAGGGGTGGGAGCCGGGGGGAGGACAATAAGCCCTTTGAAGTAATTTAGGGCCTCCACCCGCTGCTCAGGGGTGGGGGCCAGGGAGGAGGACAATAGTTTCCCCCCCTAATGCTACTTTAGGGCCCCCACAGGCTACTCACTGTTTACTAGACATGCCCCTACTCGCGGTATAGCGAGTTGGATGCAGAATTTACTAATACTAAGTAATTTTTACTTAGTATTAGTCAATTTGGCTGAAAGATCAATTTAGGTCTTTCAGCCTTTTGGTAGATAGCTCCCTAATACCATGGGAATTAAGGAGTTATCTACTTACTTACCCATTCCCATCCATTGACTGGCTAAGTAACTTACATTTTATATGAACGTGTTACTTGATTGTTGTAAGTGTTGCAAATGCTTACAGCTAAATCTTGGCTGTGTGTATACTTTTTATTTAAACTGGTATACAGTGTAACATTCTTCATTCTTCCTCTGGGTGTATTAGTACTTTGGCAATTCTGTGCTTCGGCAATTTGGCTATTCAGACATTCAGCGCTTCTGGACTTCGGCAGTTCGGTTCGGTTTGGCAAATCCGAAATTCAGCACGTCGGCAGTTCGGAAATTCGCCAATTCAGCTATTCGGACATTCGGAAGTATCCGACTGTCCGAATTGCCCAAAATTTGTCCAAATTGACATTCGCAACAAAACGAATTGCACATGTCTAGAGTACATACCTCATAGCACTGGATGTCAGCCTAGTGGGTAATACACACTGTGTTATGTAGAGAGTAAGCACAACAGACCGATTGAATTACGCACTTTAAGGAAAACAAGGTAATAGTGGCAGAAAGCTCTGGTATTAAATGCACCAGAGTAAGGATGTAGTCAGTGGACACAAGTACACAAATGAAATAGATGTGTTGATAGACATCCAAGATAATTGAATAGAATTATGCACTTAGGCATATAGATGTGAAAAGTGGTTAGAGAGCAGCATGGGGAGCAAGAGCCCTGCCCATTTGACACTTGAACATCACTAATACACAAGGGAGGTTTCCCCAACAGGCAAGCATTTAGTGAAAGGTGTTCTGAAGTGTTTTCCTGCAAGGGAATGCTATTAATGCATTAAATGCATACAATGCTCATGCCAATGAGCAGTAAACTTGATATATCATCCAAATTAACAGTTAATGCATAAACTGGATGAATCATGCCAATGAGTAGTAAATGGATGGCTCCTAATGGAACTGGGTCACTAGTGTTTACTGATAGCGTGAAAGAAGACAGTAGCAGCCGCATGAATTCTGAAGTGTATAGGAGAATGACCCAAAACATACGGCAAGAGCAATCCAGGAGGTTTTTAAGGCAAAGAAGAGGAATATTCTGCAATAGTCTCTCCCGTCCCTTGCCCTGTTCTTTAGGTCAAATGGGCAGGGGGATAGTGGGTGTGGGGCTGAGACAGCGAGTGAAGGCATCCAGGCAACTTTAAGATGGTTTGTTCCTGGATCACACAAGCTGATAAATTCAATTTAGGTAAGAGGGTTAATGGGACCTCGCAGTGTGTGTTTCAGAGAATGTGTGTCTGTCTGATTCACTCAGTATGTTTGTGTATGTCAGTCTGCTTGGGTCAGTGTGTGTGTGTATCTGTATGGGTCAGTGAGTGTGTGTATCTGTATGGGTTAGTGTAAGTGTCTGCATGGGTCAGTGGCTGGTGTGGTTAATAAGACACATGGAGGGGCTGGGGCGTTAGGAAGACCCATGTGGTGGGCTGCGGGGTTAAGGAAATACATGGAGGGGCTGGTGGGTTAAGGAGGGGCTGAGGGGTTAAGGAGATACATGGAGGGGCTGGGGGGGGGGGTTAAGGAGACGCATGGAGGGCCTGGAATGTTTAGTGAGACACATGGAGAGGTTGGTTTGGGTTAATGAGACACATGGAGGGGCAGGGGGAGAGGCACAGAATGGGTTGAGGGGGGAGGAGCACACAGAGGGCTTGTGGGGAAGAGTTGCACAGAAGGGCTGGGGGTGAAGAGACCCACAAAGGGGCTGGGGGGGAAAGACACACAGAGGGGCTGGGGAAGGGGAAAAATAAAAACACAAATGGGGTTGGGGTACAAAGAAACATACAGAGGTGTTAGGGGGACAATTAGACACAGAGAAGGGCTCTAATGTAACATGGTCTTCTTTGCTGTTATATTGCTGACAGAGCAATATAAAGACAAAGAATTACATCGTTATGAAAAAGAAAGAATGAGGTAAACATCACTGACAGTGTTTCAAAAGGCACATAAAGAAGTACCAGAGCAGAATATCAACAGAGATGTACAACACAATACATAATAATGTCAATGAATGTCACATGTCACTGTTTATGAAGACCATCTCAACAAGATAGTACTGAAGGAGAGTCTGGAAAGAAAGTGAGCATACATATCTTTGCAGAGCAAAGTAGATTAAGATTTAAAACCAAATTGGAGGAGTGGGTCAGACTTGTATCATTCGGAGGGTTGTTTGAAACAAAGTCAGCAGACGCATAGGACAGTAAACATGTGCAATTAATTTTGGTACGAATTTATATTCGGGCGAATTTCGGCAATTTGGACATTTGGATGCTTCGGAATGTCCGAATTGCTGAAGTGCCGAATTGCCAAAGTGCCGAATTTCAGAAGTGCTGGACTGAACCGAATTGCCGAAGTCCCGAATTGCCGAATTTCAGAAGTGCCGAACTGAACCGAATTGCCAAATTTCAGAAGTGCCGAAGTGCTTTCGGATTTCTGAAAAGTGGCAAAACAGGAGAGGGAGGAAAAATTAAGGGAATGATGACAGGTATGTAACCCTAACCCTAGCCCTAATCCTAACCCTACTCCTAACCCTACCCCTAACCCTACTCCTAACCCTACCCCTAACCCTACCATAACCCCACCCCTAACCCTACCCCTAACCCTAGTAGATT
Organism: Pelobates fuscus; assembly: GCF_036172605.1. Classification (NCBI taxonomy): domain Eukaryota; kingdom Metazoa; phylum Chordata; class Amphibia; order Anura; family Pelobatidae; genus Pelobates; species Pelobates fuscus. The sequence goes on from NC_086317.1 coordinate 237,936,968, forward strand.
AAGTGGTAGGGTTGGGGTTAGGGGTTAGGTTAGCGGGAGAGTTAGGGGTAGGGTTAGAGTTAGGGGTAGGGTTAGGGCTAGGGTTAAGGGTAGGGTTGGGGTTAGGGGTAGTGTTAGGGGTAGGGTTAGGGGTAGGGTTAAGGGTAGGGTTGGGGTTAGGGGTAGTGTTAGGATTAGGGTTAGGTTAGGGTTAGGGGTAGGGTTAGGGTTAGGGATTGAGTTAGGGATAGGGTTAGGGGTAGGGTTAGGGTTAGAGGTAGGATTAGGGTTAGACTTAGGGAATTGCCGAAGTCCTGCACTGCCGAATTCCCCAATTGCCGGAATTTCGGAAGTGCCGAACCAAACCAAATTTTTTGCCCATGCACATCCCTATAGGACAGCCACTGTATCAATAAAACCAAAGATAGTACAAGCTCTTAAACTAAGCGAATTACTTTAACTCTATCAATACAATCCCAGATCATGGGGACCACACTCTGCCTCCAAGACCTCGGCATGAGACTACTGACTGCATTAATGAGATGCAGAAGTACAGTCTTATGGTATTTTAAAATAGTCACATCAATGAGAGTAGTGAGGACAATGTGAATGCTTTTTCAAAATGGCTGTATGAGCAAGCACGAACACGGTTGTATCTCCAACACTCAGGATCGTGATCTGCAGAGATGGCAGCTACCCTGCATGGCGTTTTGTACCAGTGAATAAACATATTGTAGCCAAATTATTGGAATCTAGTACTTATAGAGGATTTATGGGTGGGCACACAATTCCTTTGGCAAAATAGAGCTCCCAGGTCTTATTCCCAATATTGCACAAAATATGGGAGCAAGGTGTTGTCAGGAGGTGTAACATGGCATGTGGAGGAGGCATTGACTGAGTGCTTAAGGATTCAAAGATAGTTTACGGGTGGGAAGAGCTTGAAAGATCTGAGAGAGAAGAAACCGAGAATGTTGAATGTTAAAGTTGACGCTAACAAAACGTAACCATCAAAGATAGAGGTTTAGGTATATCAAAATCTGACAGTGGAAGAATGCTATTATCTCTCAATATACTTCCTAAAAGTAAATGTTACAGGAGGCCCAAGGATGTTGTGTATTCCTGGACAAAGTGGAAGTAAAGAAAGGATTTTCAGTAATGAGAAACAGTAGAGACAATATAGGAGTAAGGCCAAAGGACTTAGTAATCTGGCTCAAAAAGGTTAGCGTGAGAGAAATAGTGGGGTGGGGAACTGAACCACTAAGGTGTGAGCCCTGGTGAAACCAAGGGAGAGCATACAGAGGAGTGACTGAAAAAACAGCTTCCAAAGTTTATGCGGCAGAGAGATAACCCATTCAACTATGCTCTTGAGAAGAACCACCTTATGGTATTTGTTATGTCTGGATTTTATCATGCAACCCACCACATTAAAAAGTTCTAAAATGTTTTTTAAAAAGGCTATGGGGTTCAATATGATGCTCTCATATACCTCCACATACCTAACCAGATAGCTCTACCCATCATTCTGCAGGTGGAGCATGTAGTGAGCAAACAGTAGATGTGAACTGTTTTAAAAACTAGCAACTGGGCAGCTATTGTTGCTCAGTTTCTTACATTACTGGTGCCCCTTCTATGGATATTAGTAGGTTACTAAAACTCACTGTCCAACCACCTCCACAACCCATAGTGAGTGGATGGCTGTTATAAAGTAATACATGGGAGGACACCCAAGGGCACCAGTTGGGTGCTACTAATCTACAAACGGGAGACATCTCACTGTTCCCTCATTCCTTACGGATGGGTAGCCGTTATTAATATATGGACCAGGGGACCTCCCACTCTCCTGTACAGGCAGCGAGTGGGGAATATTTAAGAGGGTAAACATGAAATTGTTCTCCCCCAAATAATGGTGTTTTCCCCCAATCCTCACTATAGCTAAATATGCCCAAGCCTTTAGGCACCTCACAATTAAGAAATCCCTACCTATCCCCCTCACATGAATAATACTGAGGGTCCACAATAACTCTACTACCTATAAAAAAATAACATACTTAACTTCAGAATTCTTCTTTTAAAATCTACTTTTTCAGCCCTACAGAAAGCCAAATATAAATCCATAATGCACAATGCAAATGTTAAAAATCACTTAAGGATGTGCCCTATTAAGGGTTAATAAGTGTGAAGTGGTTCATAAGAATACCCTTTTCTGTCTCATCAGACATTTTGCCTTTTAGCTAAAAGCAGCAAATTGAAGTGTTAGTGTAAGACCAACCTTGGAGATTTCTTTGTTACAACAAGTGAGCTTACACTTTAAAGGCCATTTTAGTGGTACCAAAAACTTCATGTTCTTTGAATGTACATAAAGATTTGGCACTTCGACACTTCGGAAATTCGTAATTTCGTAATTTGGGAAATTTCGGGACTTCGGCACTTCGGGACTTCTCTTGCAGCCGCTTAGTAGATAACTCCCTAATTCCCACGGTATTAGGGAGTTATCTACCAAAAGGCTGAAAGACCTAAATTGGTCCTTCAGCCAAATTTACTAATACTAAGTAAAAATTACTTAGTATTAGTAAATTTTGCCCCTACTCGCTATACCGCGAGTAGTGGCATGTTTATTAAACAGTGAGCCTGTGGCTGCTCACTGTTAAAAAAAAAAAAAGGGTCCACCCTCCCGAGCCCCGACCCGGCCTCCACCCCTGAGCGAAGGGTGAGGGCCCTAAAGTAAAAAAAAGGGGGGGGACCTATTGTTCTCCCCCCCCGGCCCCCACCCCCGAGCGGCCGGTGGGGGCCCAAAAGTAAAATAATGGGGGGGGGGGGACCTTTTGTCCTTCCCCCCGGCCCCCACCCCTGAGCGGCGGGTGGGGGCCCTAAAGTAAGATAATGGGGGGACCTATTGTCCTCCCCCCGGCCCTTACCCCTGAGTGGAGGGTGGGGGCCCTAAATCAGAATAAGGGGGGGACCTATTGTCCTCCCTCCTGGCCCCCACCCCTGAGCGGTGGGTGGGGGCCCTAAATTAGAATAAGGGGGGACGCTGTGTCCCCCCCTTATTAGTATTTAGGGCCCCCACCCACTGCTCAGGGGTGGGGGCCAAGGGGGAGGACATTAGGTCCTCCCTTTTATTCTAATTTAGGGCCCCCCCCATGGTTCAGGGGTGGGGCCGGGGGGGCAGGACATTAGGTCCCCCCTTATTAGTATTTAGGGCCCCCACCCACCGCTCAGGGGTGGGGGCCAGAGAGGAGGACATTAGGTCCTCAAGGGTGGGGGCCGGGGGGAGGACATTAGGTCCCCCCCCCTTATTCTAATTTAGGGCCCCCACCCACCGCTCAGGGGTGGGGGTCAGGGGGGAGGACATTAGGTCCCCCCTATAAGTATTTAGGGCCCCCACCCACCGTTCAGGGGTGGGGGCCAGGGGGGAGGACATTAGGTCCCCCCCTTATTCTGATTTAGTGCCCCCACCTGCCAATCAGGGGTGGGGGCCAGGGGGGAGGACAATAGGTCCCCCCCTATTATTTTACTTTAGGGCCCCCACCCGCCGCTCAGGGGTGGGGGCCAGGGGAGAGGACATTAGGTCCCCCCCTTATTCTAATTTAGGGCCCCCACCCACCGCTCAGGGGTGGGGGGCAGGACATTAGGTCTCCCCTTATTCTAATTTAGGGCCCCCACCCACCACTCAGGGGTGGGGGTCAGAGGGGAGGACATTAGGTCCCCCCCTTATTCTGATTTAGGGCCCCCACCAGCCACTCAGGGTGGGGTCGGGGGGGAGGACAATAGGTCCCCCCCTTATTCTAATTTAGTACCCCCACCCACCGCCATGGGTGGGATCCGGGTGGAGGACAATAGGACCCCCCCTTATTTTACTTTAGGGCCCCCACCCGCCGTTCAGGGGTGGGGGCCGGGTGGGGCAATAGGTCCCCCCTTCAGGTTAGAAGCCCCCACTCACGCGGCACGGGTGGGGGCTCGGGAGGAGGGGACTTTTTTTTTTTTTTTTTTTTAAGTGAGCAGCCACAGTTTGCTCACTGTTTACTAAACATGCCCCTTCACGCGGTATAGCGAGTAGGGGAATAATTTACTACTACTAAGTAATCTTTACTTAGTATTAGTAAATTTGGCTGATTTAGCCTTTTAGTAGTAGATAGGAGTTATCTACTTATTCATTCCTGTCATTACATTGACTGGCCAAGTAACTTACATTTTATATGAATGTGTGTTACTTGATTGTTGTAAGTGTTGCAAATGCTTACAGCTGAATCCTGACTATGTTTGTATACTTTTTATTTAAAATTGTATACAGTGTAACATTCTTCATTCTTCCACTGGGTAAGTATATTAGTTCTAGTTCACAGTAATACTGTGCTTCGGAACTTCGGCACTTCGACACTTCGGAACATCATCAACTTCGGAACTTCAGCACTTCGACACTTCGGAAACTCGGTAATTTCGAGACTTCGGCAATTCATCTATTTGGACATTCGGAAGTACCCGAATGTCCGAATTGCCCGAAATTCGTCCGAATTCACATTCGGACCGAAATGATTTGCACGTGTCTAGCGGACACCTGACCTGAAAGTTCTTCATCTATGTTCAGCTATGCAACACTCCACTGGTGTGGCTAGTGGAAGCAAAAGTCACTGAAGAATTACGTCTAAGTAAACTTGTGCATTCAGATTCGGATGAACTGTGATCTGGGTGAAAATGTTATTGATTTAGAACACGGGAAGATCTAAGTTAAGAAAAGCCCTGTTTAATTTTTTTGTTCATTCAGCAGTTCAATGTTTCAGTTTGGTTTCCTTATGTGTGATTCCCATATTTAAGGATACCAAATTAGGGATCTGTTTAGTAGATATATCTATATAGCAATCCCATACAAGGATACAAAATTAGAAAGATCAAAATTAAGAAAATGGCTTTTTAAATGTTTGCTCTTTCAGCTGTTTAGTAGATAAAGGCTTTTTCTTAGCCAAAATTGTGTTGCTGTACTACCTCCAATACAACTAGTTTATAGTCTATTGTAGTCTATTGTCATTTAAGTCAATTTTGTTTACACCTAGTCTTGTAGATAAATGTTTCAAAATGTAATTTTTAGATTTTCACTATCATTGAGATGCTGACATCACTGCTGCTTATAATATGCACGTGCCCATAATAAAAGCAATATTGAAGAACTATCTGGATATCTCTATTGGCTTATGTACACTTTCTTTTGGGTTTTTTATTTTCTTGGGATCTTCTAGTTATACACGGTTGCATCTATCTACTGCTATTCTACACATTGTGTTTCCCTGGAATTGTGTGTTTTGTTAACTTGCCTCTATTCTGATTACCAGTTGTACTTATTGTTCGTTTTAAAAAAGCTGTTGTAAAGAATAAAAAAACAACAACAAAAAAACGATACATACTACAATGAGAGACTCCTGGGTGGTGGAACCTTTTCCTGTTTTGGGAGGTGTGCCTGCTTCAGCACTTGTTTTTTTTAAAGGAAGTTTAAGGGCTTCTTTCTTTTTAACTTTTCTTTTTGTACAATTTCTTAATGCATTAAAATGGGAAGTCCTTTCCTTTATGTTGATTATGTTTCCTTTTAATAGGAATATAGAAAATGACATGTTCTCAAAACCACACAAATAAACAAAGATTGAGCTCCATCTACTGTTTTGTGTTCACATCTGCTTACACATGAATAATAATGAAAATCTTTTTTTTTGTTACCTTTAGTGAGGAAACTTGTATGTCTACTATAAATATATTATATATACACCATGTTCCAAATTATTATGCAAATTCTATTTAAGTGTCACAAAGATTAAATATTTTGTTTTTCAGTTTAACTCATGGATGGCATTGTGTCTCAGGGCTCTTTTGATCACTGAAAACATTCTCGGACACCTGTGATAATTAGATTGCCAGGTGAGCTCAATTTAAGGAAAAACTACTAAAGGAGGGTGTTCCGCATTATTAAGCAGAGCACCATTTTCATGCAATATGGGGAAGAAAAAGGATCTCTCTGCTGCCGAAGAGAGTGAAATAGTTCAATGCCTTGGACGAGGTATGAAAATATTAGATATTTCCCGAAAACGTAAGCGTGATCATCGCACTATTAAGAGATTTGTGGCTGATTCAGAGCACAGACGGGTTTGTGCAGATAAAGGCACATTGAGGAAGATTTCTGCCAGATCCCTGCATCGGATCAAGAGAGCAGCTGCTAAAATACCATTACATAGCAGCAAATAGATATTTTAAGCTGCTGGTGCCTCTGGAGTCCCACGGACATCAAGGTGTAGAGTCCTCCAGAGTCATGCAACTGTGCATAAACCTTCTATTCAGTCACCACTAACCAATGCTCACAAGGAGAAATGGCTGTATTGGGCAGAAAAATACACGACGACTAATTTTCAATCAGTCCTGTTCACTGATGAGTGCCATCAGAAATTTTGGGGCCCCTGACACAGCTCAAGATCTGGGCCCCCGGGGCCAGCCCCAAATCCGCCCACAAGGATGAAGTGTGTGTGTGTGTGTGTATAATGGATGCGGTATGTGTGTCATGGATGCAGTGTGTATAGTGGATGTAGAATGTGTATAGTGGATGCGGTATGTGTGTCATGGATGCAAGGCCGGCGTGTCCATAAGGCAGCACAGGCGGCCGCCTTAGGGCGCACCGGCTCCGGGAGCGCAAGATTTCAGTGACCGGCAGGAGGGAAGCTCTCCCTCCTGCCGGGCCACCTTCTGGACCCCCGGCGCGGCGTGCGGCAGTGCTGAGATCAGACGCGGCGAGGGAGATCTAATCTCACCGCTCTGCTCCCTCGCACGCTGTCTGCTGATACCGCGGGAGCCGGAATATGACGTCATATTCCGGCTCCCGTGGTATAAGCAGACAGCGCGCGAGGGAGCAGAGCGGTGAGATTAGAGTTCCCTCGCCACGTCTGATTAATTTACAGCACTGGCGCACGCCGTCCAGCAGCCCCACTGGACCCCAGGGAATTATTCATCATCCACACCAGCTCTCCAGGTAGGGAGGCTGGGTGGAAAATGTTTATTAAAATAATTAGTGAGTGTGTGTCTGTGTGTGTCTGTGTATGTGTGTGTGTGAGTGTCTGTGTATGACTGTGTATGTGTGTGTGACTGTGTATGTGTGACTGTGTATGTGTGTCTGTGTATGACTGTGTACGTGTGTGTGACTGTGTATGTGTGTCTGTGTGTGAGTGTTTTTGTGTGTCTGTGAGTGACTGTGTCTGTGAGTGACTGTGTGTGAGTGTATGTGTGTCAGTGTGTGTGTGAGTGTCTTTGTGTGTGACTGTCTGTGAGTGTGACTGTGTGTGAGTGTCTGTGTGTCTATGAGTGACTGTGTGTGAGTGTATGTGTGTCTGTGTGTGAGTATGTCTGTGTCTGTGTGTCTGTGTGTGTGTGTCTGTGTGTCTGTGAGTGACTGTCTGTGTGTCTGCGAGTGACTGTGTGTGTGTGTCTGTGTGTCAGTGTGTGTCTGTGAGTGTCTGTGAGTCTGTGAGTCTGTGAGTGACTGTCTGTGTGTCTGTGAGTGACTGAGTGTGTGCGTGAGTGACTGTCTGTGTGTCTGTGAGTGACTGAGTGTGTGCGTGAGTGAGTGTATGTGTGTCTGTGAGTGTGTGTGTGAGTGAGTGTATGTGTGTGTGTGTGTGTCTGTGAGTGATTGTATGAGTGTTGCATGTGAGTGTATGTGTGTGTGTGTTTGTGAGTGTCTGTCAAATCAGTGAGAGTATCTTTGTCATTGAGTCTGTGTGTGACTATCAGTGTGTCTGTCAATGAGTGTCAGTGTGTGTGTGTCAATGAATGAGTGTGTGTCAGATCAGTGAGTCTGTGTGTTTGTCATTGAGTGTGTGTGACTGTCAGTGTGTATACACCAGTGTAGCGTGGCAGAGCGCAGTACAGGAGCTTCTGTTTCCTGTACCCGGCCAGACTGACCGGAGGTGCTCACTGAGAGAGCACTCCGAGTCAGTCCAGCCAGGTACAGAAAATTGAAGCTCCTGTAGGGGATATCCTCCACTCGGCAACGCACACCAGGAAGGGGAGTGCGACCACTAAGGGGGTGTGGGGTGCACCAAGGGACAGGGAAAAGAGGGGAGAGGTTTGAAGAACACTAAGGGACAGGGAAGGGAGGGGACCAGTAATGGACGGGGAGAGGGGCTGGTTAAGAGGCATATAGGTGAAGATGTTATTTGGGGGGGGGCGGAAAAATACGTCTTCAACTATGTACCCAAAAATCCTTGCACCGGCCCTGCGTGGATGCAGTGTGTATAGTGGATGCAGTATGTGTGTCATGGATGCAGTGTGTATAGTGGATGCAGATTGTATGTTTTGTGTAATGTATGTAATGTTTGTATGCATGCATTAGATGCAGAGTGTGTGTGTAGTGAATGTAGGTGTGTGTATAGTGAATGCAGAGTGTGTTTAGTGAATGTAGTGTGTGTGTAGTGCCGTGTGTGTTTAGTAAATGTAGTGTGTAGTGAGTGAAACGTGTGTGTGTGTAGTGCAAAGTGTGTTTCGTGAATGTAGTGCAAAGTGTGTTTAGTGAATGTAGTGTGTGTGTAGTGCAGAGTGTGTTAAGTGAATGTAGTGTTTGTAGTGAGTGCAGAGAGTGTATAGTGAATGTAGTGTTTGTGTAGTGCAGAGTGTGTTTAGTGAATGTAGTGTGTGTGTGTAGTGCAAAATGTGTATAGTGAATGTAGTGTGTGTGTGTAGAGCAAAATGTGTATAGTGAATGTAGTGTGTGTGTAGAGCAAAGTGTGTTTAGTGAATGTACTGTGTGTGTGTAGTGCAGAGTGTGTTTAGTAAATGTAGTGTGTGTGTGTGTGTAGTGCAAAATGTGTATAGTGAATGTAGTGTGTGTGTGTGTGTAGTGCAAAGTGTGTTTCGTGAATGTAGTGCAAAGTGTGTTTAGTGAATGTAGTGTGTGTGTAGTGCAGAGTGTGTTAAGTGAATGTAGTGTTTGTAGTGAGTACAGAGAGTGTATAGTGAATGTAGTGTATGTGTAGTGCAGAGTGTGTTTAGTGAATGTAGTGTGTGTGTGTAGTGCAAAATGTGTATAGTGAATGTAGTGTGTGTGTGTAGAGCAAAATGTGTATAGTGAATGTAGTGTGTGTGTGTGTAGTGCAGAGTGTGTTTAGTGAATGTAGTGTGTGTGTGTGTGTAGTGCAGAGTGTGTTTAGTGAATGTAGTGTGTGTGTGTAGTGCAGAGTGTGCTTGTAAGGATTCAGTGTGTGTGTAAAATAGGGGGAGGGGAGTATTTTGTATTTATTTATTTGTGTATATTTCAATTTTATTCCCCCCTCCCTGGTTCTTACCGTGCCAGGGAGGGGGGAGATCGCATTTCCTGTTGATCCAGTGGCATGGTGGAGGGAGCCAGCCGTGGTACATTGAAGAGGGGGCCCAGCAGCACACATTGTCTTCCTTTCCAGCTTCTCTCTGACTAACTCTCGTGAGACAGGCCTGCGTGCTGTGCGGAGCATTGCCATAGTAACCCGTGGCAATGCTCTGGCGGCCGCAAGGCACAGAAAAGTTAGACAGAGAGCATTTGGAAAGGAGGACAGAGTGTGCTGCTGGGCCCCCTCTTCATTGTACAGGAAGCAATATATATATATATGTGCACATAATGAATGTGGGGCTCGGGCCCCCCAGGACCGCTGGGCCCATGACAACCGTTATGGTTGTCATGCCCTGATGGCGGCCCTGGTCCCGTGCAACCCTGGATGGTCCAGATGGATGGAGTAGGGGATGGTTGGTGGACGGCCACCCTGTTCCAACAAGGCTGCGACGTCAGCAAGGTGGTGGTGAAGTCATGTTCTGGGCCGGAATCATGGGAAGAGAGCTGGTCGGCCCCTTTAGGGTCCCCGAAGGTGTAAAGATGACCTCTGCAAGGTATGTGGAGTTTCTGAGTGATCACTTTCTTCCCTGGTACAGAAGGAAGAACTATGCTTTCCGTAATAAAATCATCTTCATGCATGACAATGCACCATCTCATGCTGCAAAGAATACCTCTGCATCAATGGCTGCTATGGGGATAAAAGGAGAGAAAGTCATGGTGTGGCCTCCATCCTCCCCTGACCTCAATCCTATTGAGAACCTTTGGAGCATCTTCAAGCAAAAGATCTATGAGGGTGGGAGGCAGTTTACATCTAAACAGCCGGTCTGGGAGGCTATTCTGACATCTTGCAAACAAATTCAAGCATAAACTGTCCAAGAACTCACAAGTTCAATGGATGCAAGACTTGTGAAGCTGCCATCAAATAAGGGGTCCATGTTAAAATGTAACGTGACCTGTTAAAATGTTTAAAAAGTTAAAATGTTGTTATAAGTTTGATTGAAATAGCTTTTGATTTCAGTAAATATGCTGCAAACACAAGAAATGACCATTTTCAGTTCTTTACAACCTATAAAGTGTTTTGAAACTTACTGTGCGTAATAATTTGGAACAGTGCATTGTAAGTTTATGTTTAAAAAATACTGTTATCATTAAGAGGTTTGTTCAATAAAATTTGAATTGTACTCTTAATAGCTGATAACATGAGAATTATGCTGACTGTTATTTACATCAATTATTTAGGTAAATGAGAAAAATATAATTTGCATAATAATTTGGAACAGGGTGTATATCTAATTTAAAAAAAAAAATTGTGTATGTATGGATATACATGATGTTGGTGTATGTATATTTCTAATTCTAAAAGACATTCCAAATAAAAGATTTTTTTTTTAATGTATTTTATTTTCAGTTAGAAAAATATACCAAGTTCACTTGTACTGATCAAACTATACACTCACACACAGAGCAGGTGGGGATTGGAAACATGCCCCAGAGGGACATTAATGGGGACAGCAGGGGCCATTTAGCCCTAAAGTGCTGACAATGAGTACTTGTGCATACCTGCAACACTCAGGATGAGTGGGGTTGCTCTTGGCCTATTTGGCAGAGACTTCCACCAAACAAAACAAGAGCTATATCACTGATCAATCACAAGACTGCATTCTACGTCCGCACCCTCTTATTTGGCACAACAGGAGTCTGGGGAACAATTTGATTGGCTCAGAGGGCCTTTTGCACAAATGCTGAACCTGTCATTTTGCACATCCATCTATCCTCTATTCGGACATTTCTGTGTTTCAGAGGTGGATGCAGAGACAATTAAGCTACATTGGTAGAGCAGTTCAGTCCAGTCCATTTTAAAGTTTTTCTAAGCAACACATGATAAAGAGCCATTTGTCTCACACACAAAATTCGGGGCATTTAACAAGCAAAGCAGCAGAACATAGATTGTGGCATTTGTCAACATACCATTTTATTTTCCATCAAAGGTTAAACATTTTGTACTGTAATTTATTCTGTGAAGGAATTTAGTTTGTTCACAAATCGTGTGTCAACCAGAATATTTTGTACATGAAATTATTTTGTAAAGGAACTAAATGTATTTGGACATATTGCATTTTGACACACAAATTAAATTGTTGCTGATGGACTTTGTTAAGAAAATAGCAATTTGTTTTATTGCATTTGTTTTGTCATCTAAATGTCAGTATGCATAGACAAATAATAATAAATAATAATAAATGTTAGGATACATCCATAATATAAACAAGGTACAACACACAATAAAAAAAGAAAAGCAGAATCCTTAATACAAAGCTTGCTGTAAAAACTAATTTTTGATTTTTCAAAAATATTTCGTTTGTATATGTAATTGCAATATTTTGGTTGGCACAGTATTTTTAAAATTGATATGTTCACAAATAACATATGTTCATATCTCTCTCTCTCTCTCTCTCTCTCTCTCTCTATATATATATATATATACACATATATATATATATATATATATATATAGTGAAAGGCTATATATGTGCATGTATGTTTACACGTATAAACACAAGCCACGCAGTCACTGTGTCATCCATAGCACGGAATCTGTCACATATTACACAAAAGCAATTTGAATATCGAGCATTGCATATCTTATTACTAATATCACATGCAAAATACTGTATAGATAAGATATATATATATATACCTCTCATGCTATATATTTTCTTAGAACACTCAAAGCATTTCATACCATACAAAGCACTATATAAGACAAGCTCTGTGTATATAGAACATATAAAGCAATATACATGAAACAAACGAACACTATTTATATGACATGCAATGCACTATGAGACAATGCTTTAAAACCCTCAAACTCCTGGCAGAGGTGGGACATGTCTTCTCCACTTTTTAGAAAGCAGCACTACATTTTCCACAACAACAATGGGCAAGACCTAAACCCAAGACAACAGAAAGGACACACAGATATCAGTAGGGATTCCACAATCTAGGATTGGACCAAACTGCCCTTCAATGCGTCATTGTGTAGAACTTCAAAATACACAATCGTTCCATGTGTCAGTGTTTCCCAGTCTGGACCCTGATTAAGATATTGTCACATTGCCACCTCCCTCTTATAACAATGTGTGAGAGATACTATCTTAACACACACGAGGAAGAACCCAGGATGCTGTTGGTTGGGGAAGGTAGTGAGGTGCATGCGGGAAGCTCAGCTGAGCTGGCAAGTTGGGGGTGGGAGTGTGAGTTGGTGCTATTTCTGCATGTCACACTGCAGGAGCAGCACTATAGATGGGTCACTCTTGGCTGCTTCTTTGAACTCTTCCAGGGTGATCTGATCATCTCTGTCCTTGTCCATTTTTGTGAAGATTTTATCAACTCTTTGCTGTGGGGTAAGACCATCCTGATTCATTCGCATCATAATTACAGTGCCTACCATCTTATATATTGCCTGAAATAAAAAAAGAGAGAACAATGGTGCCTGTGAGAAAAGAGGATGTATCGCGAATATATGAGCATTATGAGTATAAGCAGGGAAACAGACAGAACAATATATAGAAATGTAGTGTAAAATTGTAATTATTTACAATTTTTATACTCCAAATTTCTGGTTTTATATTTACTTTTTATTTGGAATCAATACATTTTCTTTATCCATTGAAGTCCTTGGAGCCTCTGGGAATCTTTACAGGGAAGTGCCATCCCTTCATACTGGCACATCGCTGACCACCCTCAGAGCCAGGAATTTAAGGCTCTCAACTAGGTGAGCATAACATTTACCACTTGCACATATACCACCCATTGGGTCCCTATCTCCTTTTGTTTCCTTGTCGTTGTGGAGGTACATCTCAGAGGAAGGGGTGTGTTGCTGCCCAAAGAGCACATAGGCTTACGTACGGAGCCAATATTATATAGGCTCCAGACCATGTGAGTGCTTTCAGTTTTTTACTTTCATCACTCATTTTCACCAAAACCATCTACACTATATGGTTTTTTTTTATCTCTTTGTTCCCTTCATTGTATGTTTAAAAGCATATTCCTGAATTTAAGAAGACACAAAATTGTTGGGGTAAGTGAACCCCTCTATCACTTATATTTGTATTAGCGCTCCACTAGGTGGTGTATTTAACACTACATTTATATATATTGTTAATTTATTGTGGAAATAAGGGTATTCCACTTTATGTGTTTGAGCTGCTTTGTATTTTAGGCACTAAATAGTTTCGCCTATCACCTCTGTAAAGAGGGTTTTTTTTTTTTGATTGTCTATGCAAAATGGACGGAAGCACACCATAATTTAAGGAAAAGCCAATTAATTTAATCCAAGCATTTGACAAAAAAACAAGATATGGGAATGTCTAGGTTCTACAGAGAAAATAATGCCTATATTAAATAGATATGTTGTCAGGGTCACAAAAAAGGAACACTATAGCATAAGGTATACAAACCTGTGTTGCTAACGCTACTGTTACCCTATCCCCGTTATATTCATGCCCCCCCAGCTTGCCATAAAATATTAAGCTACTTAGTTGCACGCACATCCATAGGAAAGTATCTTCTGCATGCTTCTCACAGGAAATAATTATGTCCAATGTTTTCCTGTGTGTTGCCATGTCATGTGACCAAGTTTTACTTAGTCAGCGCAGTGGAAATTACTCTAGTGGTGGTCAGCATGAGTGTCAGTAGAGATGTGCTTAACATTTCAAGGTAAACACAGTTTTTTCTACAAATACAGTAGTCCTGTATGTTTAACTTTGAAAGGTTAAAAATACAGGACCACTGCACCCAGACCAATTAATTGAGATTAAGTGGTCTGGATGACTTTAGTGGTCCTTTACCAGAAAGGCTTTTGGAGCCTAAGCTTCAGGACCTCACATTTGAACAAGACTGGGCTAGTTTATACTTTCTTTGTGATTTGCTTCTGCTATGAAATATTGGGGGCCACAATCAAAGCATGTGGCACAGCAGTTAGATATACTTCCCTGGCCTGAGCAGTACTAGAAGTCCTATCCATAATACTAAAGTGCTAAAGGTAGTTTTGGCTGTGTAGATACTGATGTGTATACAAATATGCCCATTGCTAAATATGTCTTATCTATGCTCATTGCACACAGGCTCTCTTTTCCTCCTCATGACCCATAGCATACATTTTCTGGGCAGGCTCCTTCTTGACTCCTTACTTGAGTCCAGCGCCGATGTCTCTGAGTGCTGGCCTGGGCTTCGCCTCTGCTCATCCTCAAACAGCGAGGGAGACCTAATGCGCATGCACAACAGCCACTTGAGGTTAAGTTAACCCTCAAAGGTAATTATTGTAGTTTATTAAAAACTGCAATAAATACCTTTGCAGAGTTAAGGGATTTAGGACTATGCACTCAGTCCAATTCAATGAGCTGAAAATGTCTAGGTGCCTATAGCAGCACTTTTGTTTCTGATTAACCCCTTAAGGACACATGACATGTGTGACATGTCATGATTCCCTTTTATTCCAGAAGTTTGGTCCTTAAGGGGTTAAAGGGACACTCCACTACCTAAATGCTAAATAAATAAAATCACTGTAAATCCCCAATGGAAACATGCATGTAAATTTCACTGCTGAGACTGGCAAATGTAGTTTATCCAGTTTTGCAACTGGTAACTGATTGTTTTTTTCTGTGGGTTTTCTTCATCCTCTTGCTTTCTACAGCCATGCTTAGAGCATCTTTTTTTAGTAATTTAATGCTTTTTGGAATCAAGCAGCTTTTGAGTACTGCACATTTTATATAAAAATCATTTGAAGTGGAAAGTTACTTTCTGTTTTATTTTGTTAGTAATTTGTTTCACTAGTTTTCCTCGTTCAGTCAACCGATAGCATCTAATTTTTCGCATCCTTGTATAAAATGTTTCCATTACTCAATATGCCCCACGCTATCTACAACATTATGTTGCTCACTCTCTGCTTATTATCACACCTCAATAATCTCCAGCATCTCCAGTCGTGTGATTTTGCCATCTCCATCAAGGTCGTACATCTCAAAGGCCCAGTTTAATTTCTGCTCAAAACTTCCACGCGAGGTGACACTCAAAGCACAGATAAATTCCCGGAAGTCAATCGTTCCATCCCCATTCTTGTCAAATGTGCGGAATGCATGCTGGGCAAATTTAGAGGCATCACCATATGGGAAGAACTGCAGAGATAGACAGAGAGGTAGGAGGACAAGAGAGAGACATAACATATTAAAACAAAAGTATTGCATATTATGAGAGATATTATAGCAGGAAGTGAAGCAAGCTAAGAGCCAATGTTCTAGATTTTTGATATCTCACATTATTATTATTATTATTGCCATTTATATAGCGCCAACAGATTCCGTGGCGCTTTACAATATTTTGAGGGGGGATGTAACAATAAATAAGACAATTACAAGAAAACTTACAGGAACAATAGGTTGAAGAGGACCCTGCTCAAATGAGCTTACAGTCTATAGGAGGAGGGGTATTAGAAACATTAGGATAGGAAATATCAAGTAGGAGTGAAGCAGAGCTGGAGGAGAGAGAAAAGCACTGTCCCATAGGAGAGAGCAAGAGACAGGTATGTAAGGGAGAGATTACTCTGGGAGGAAAGAGATAAGAGGGAGAGAGTACAAATAAGGAGGCAGGGCAGTAGATAACTAAAGAGAAAGTGCCAGGCAGATGGTGTAAAAAAGTAAGAAAGATAGTTTTTTGTTCAATTATTCTATTGCTTACAACATGCTCTACTCTTTTAGCTTAAGCGTCTTCAATATTCTACATATGCTGGTTACACTTTTCTAGTGACAATTTCAACCTTAATTTTATCGCTTATAGGAGAACCTTTGAAAAATATGCAATTAAATTGAAATCCAGTTCATCAAAATCAAGTTCATTCCAGGCTTATAAAACCCTATACAGTTGGTATCTGACACCAAACCGTCTCCACAAAATTGGCAAACTTCCCAGCGGACTCTGTTGGAAATTATGCAGGGAAGTGGGCTCCTATCTGCACTGCTGGTGGCAATGCCCAACATTTAAACCCTTGTGGAACGAAGACCACCTACTCATAGAGAAAGTGATCGCAAAGACAATCCCAGTGGACCCCTGGACAATGCTGCTCACCAAATAGGCAGACACCCTCACCAGCAGTGAAAAGAAACTGGTCGCCAGAATCACCTTGGCAACTAGAAGGGAGATAGCGGAATTATTGGTGGACCAATGCATTCCTACAATGGCAACTATCATATGCAAACTGAAAGAGACACGCAACCTCGACGAAGTCACGGCACAAATACAATACTCCTTCAAAGCTTTCCATAAGACGTGGGACCTATGGGACACCAACTACACAGCACTGGAAGAGGAAACAGCTCGACACTAAACCCACTACTACGCCCAGCTTCGCAAATCTTTACCTGACAACCGACCAGACCACAAAGCAAGCACTGAAAGACACAACAACGCCCAAATCCACTTACCGGGCCACACAGAAGCCCGTATAGGGCAAGACTAGGCGCTAACTACGTTCAACCACCCCCCCCCTTTTCCTTTATTTTTTTCCACCCTCCCTCTGCTTCTTCTTTCTCTCATCTCTCTCTCTCTCTCTTGCTTCTCTTTTGCTCTTTCCCCCTCTGTCCCCTCCAGCCCCAACACTCCTCCTCTCTCGCTCTCAAGCTAGAACCCTCCCTCCTCGGTCGCACTCTCGAGAGACCTCTACTTTCCATCCTCCCCCGGTGGACACTCCTCTCAACCAAGCCTCCCACCGGCGCCGTGATCGGGGGGGGGAGGGGGCGCCTGGCTGCGCGTGGACGGAGACACACCCCATACCTCATTCCCCTTTGGGACCCTGGCAGGAATGACGGCAGGTACACGATAAGGTCAACAGGAAGGGAAGGGTGGGAGTGGACCACACAGGGATCACAGCAAGGCCAACAAACCTGACACCCCACAACCAGGGTTGGGAACACCCACTCTGGAGCTCTAGCTCAACTTCGCATACGACATCCTAGGCACACCTCTCCCCCACCAGGCACACCTCTCCCCCACCAGGCAGGGCCCTCCGGACGGAACTGCGGGGGGGGGAACCGACATATGCATCACCAACCTTCCCGTCCCAACATGAGCATGCACGCAGGGCAGTAAGCACCTCACGAGACCACTGGGGACACAACCCAACACAACACCCCGTAAGCCAGAGGCTAACCACACAGCAGGAACAACCTGATAGACCATTCACGGCTCGACCGGATCACCTGCGGACAGGGACACGACTCCCAGGGGATACCCGAGCACCCAAAACAGCCGCATGGTACTCGGTTGTTTTAACTGTCATCAGCATTATTATTTGTAAAAGGTATCTCAAGTGGCGTGATACGAAGATTGTTGACTGTCTTGTAATGAATGTCTTCTTTTTTCTGTAAAACTGCTAAACTTTTTCCACAAATAAAGGATATATATAAAAATAAAATCAAGTTCAGTCCGGTCAGTCCTCCTCTCCACTACCGGCTGCTTGCAAATATTTCCAAATTTGCTTGGGCACATGGATAATATGAGAGTGACAGTTGACACTCTTAGCCTATCACTGGCTACCCTTAATAAGTAATGCTTTAGAAATGTACAGTATATTTGTGAAGCATTACTGTCTATGGGCAGACTTGGGTAACCCGAAGAGCTTGAGTTAATTGACATCAAGTGGTGTTGGTGCTCGATGTACTCCTTTAATTTTATTTTTCAGACCGTACTAAATAAAATAAATATTCAGACTTTGCTAAATATATAGGATAAGCAAACATATACTGAAATTCCTGGCAAGTGTCAGTTCCCTTTTAATACAAACATTATATCCTTGCATTTTTGCCTCTAATGGCTACTAGGCACCAGATTTTACAAAGCAACTACAAAATGTTTTATTGTTGGAAGGTGACACCATGTGGTAGAAAAAGGAATGCAAGGAAATAATTTCTAGATAAGCATGTAATAATGAATATCTGTTAGACATGTGCATATAAAGAATTTTTGTTTCGGCTTGTTCAGTCGATTTCAATACTAATTTTACTTTTTGGTTTGTCTTAATTTGCTGACATGTCTGTTCATCCAAAAGTTTTTTTTAACAATACAGTGACCCTGTCCCTAAATAGCTTGTCGAATGTGCCACCACTCTGATTCCTATGCTAACAAATGATAAGCATTCTGGAACTACAAATGTGGATCAAGCCCCAACAAATTTGCAAAGACCCCAAATAGAGAAATTAAATTTTAGACCTGTGTATGTTAGTGTCATTAAAAAACAATTCAATACTCTAAAAAACAAACAAACCAAAAACAGTTTGATGTGCCAACTGATAGAAGAGAACAGATCCCTTTTATTTTTGACTACTCCAGCAATGTTGGGATGATCAAAAAGATTATTAACAAAAATTGGAACATCCTATGCCAGGATGAGGAAATACATGATTTTTTAGGTCCAAAACCCAGATTTATTTTTAGAGGAGCAAGGAATTTTAAGCAAATTTTAACTAGAAGCTTTTTAGAACCTACACCTCAAAATGATAGTAATTTTTGAACTAATTGGTCAAAAACGCAACATGGTTTTATCACTGTGGGATGTGCAATGCGTGTAAGAGCACAGATAAAAAAGAAAAAAATTTAATGGCTTTTAAATCTTTTAGCACTAAAAAGAATTTAAAATTAAACCTATGGTCACATGTCACTCAAAAAATGTAATATATCTACTAAATTGCACATGTGGCCTTCAATACGTGGGTAAAACATCGAGGCCACTAAAAGTACGGATAAGTGAACATGTTAGAAATATTAAAAAAGGTTTTATAAGCCACAGCGTATCTAAGCACTTTTTAGAGAAACACAGCTCAGACCCTAGCTTTTTAAACTTTTTTGCTATAGACAAAATAAATTCCCACTGGAGAGGAGGGGATCTCCCTAAAAAATTAAGTACCCAAGAAGTAAAGTGGATCTTTGAAATACGCACCTTATCTCCTTTGGGTCTCAACATTGATTTTGAGATTAATAGCATTTTATGATAGGGAATATATGTACACATATATTTTATATATATCTCTTATATATATCTTTTCTAAAAAATGGCACTTTTAGATAGAGGGGGTAATATTCTTGTAATGGTGGTATTTTTTAATGTTAAGAATCTCCTTGGGATATGTTTATTCATCCTGTTGTTTATTTTTTAAATGTTCCACTAATGTCCAATATAAATACCTTCCCTTTTTTTCCAACTCTAATATCTTTTTTCCCTTCCTTTTAACGTTTGTCCTTCTATTGATGTGCAATATGAACTACTGGCAATTTGCCCTTCTTAATGATGGACATTTATGCGCCGAAATTGACTGAAAGATCACGATAGACCGGAAAAACTATAACCGGAAGTGACGTATCGGACCGCACCACGACGTCACTAAAGGAAATGACGCGATGAAAAGAGGACCGAAGAGATGATTAATTGGAGTCACACGGACTGATATGGCTGAATGTAATATCGGACATGTGGGGGAGGGCTGGAGATAGAGGTACACAGACGGAAATGTAGCCATATTGAGTGTGGCATAACACTTCCGGCTGTGACCATATTTGGACATGGGTGGGAGCATATTCACAGATGTTTAGTATTATTAAGGTAATTATTTAATTGTTTGGTATATATTAGGACTTTTGAGCCCATTGTAAAACCAGATGCACTTGAGAAAGACCTACTGAAAGGTTGAAATGCGTTGTGCTGTTCATATATATATATTTTATTGTGTATATATATATATATTTTGCATTTTAAAATAACTTTTGGAATAAAATACTTTTAACTACATACCTGCCTTGGACTTTTTGGAGCATCACTGCAAGCTACCAGTTCCAAGTTCCTGTGGATGTACACATTTTTCCAACACTGGATATCTCAAGAGTGAGATGAAAAGCGCTATAAGTCTAGAGCCAACTTTAAATGGGCTCTGAAAATTGTGAGTTTCATGATATACACTACTTTTAAAACATTAATTGTTTTTTACAGTTTACACTATGTGTATTTTATTTACCTGTATATAGGTGATACATACTGTTTGTAGTGTGAACATACAAGAATATCCTGTGTAAAAGGTAAAAATCACACTTGATTTTTCTGTGTGCGCAAATCACTTTATTTTTCAGAATTTATGGGGGCGGGGCCTGACAGCCAAGATGGCTGGACGCGTTTGTTAGCAGCTCCTGCAAATCTGAGCCTAAACTAGAGACTATCACACTATAATCGACTACAACTCAGATAGGAGCCGATAGTGGATGGATAGCAAAGTGTGTGGGCACCCGTGGGTGTCCCTTCTAAGCCACAGCACTACAGTAATCCACCGTCCGAACATGCGGCCTAACGAGAATGGCGGCCAGGCACCTAGGGGAGACGGCCGATCTCCTAGCGCAGGGCCTGCTGTGACCGACGGCAAGTCTGCTGCCCTGCAACCCCCCCCTATGGACCGGTGGGGGTTATCCCGGTCCCGCCAGGCTCATCCCATAGACTCATCCGGCTACCAAGCAACTCACGAGGCAATCTGGACAGAGAAGCCTAAGATGGCGGCCGAGCTCTCCATGCGGAGGCGCGAACTGCACGGACCGGGGTCGGTCCACTCAGACTCGCCGAACCACACAAAACACCGCCTAGACAGAGCGTTCCAGCGATTCTGGCAAAGGCTGACAGATTGGATGCTGGCGTCACCGGCCCAACCACAGAAGAGAGAAAGCAAAGCGGCGACCCGCAGAGGGCCTGGACCCCCTAAGAGCCGAACGACCACACAAGCCAACGGGAACCTCGATCCCGGCCTGACAAGTCGGAAGCCCACGTTGAACGCAAAGGTACCTCCTAGATGGCGGAGAACCCATAACTACATGAGGCGGCTACACAACAAACAGACCACAAAGCCTCGCTTACCTGCACACACGGGCGGGAGCCAAAGCGACAGACACCAGACACGGAGCTCTGAGACAGCCCATCACAAACAGAAGGAATCACACCAACGCCACCGGGCAAACGCAGCGAGCACCTGCTCACCACAGACCCGTACGCACAAATCAGGCTGGGGAGCCCACCAAGAGAACTGGCACTGGGCGCAGAACAGCTGGAAGATGAACGGAGACGCCAGACCGAGTTACCTAACGGACTACTTGCTGAAGCACATCCATGGCGTTGGATGAAAATATCTCTTTTTGTATACTCCTGCCCTCTGAACAGCCAATTGCTGGCATCGGATGACTGTGGACTTATTCCCCATAACCCTGGCTGCTACCCACACATACAGCCTAAGCCCCAGTGCCCATTTTCTGACTGGCGCCCTCTCACCTACCGGGCACTTACCCAATTGTCTTACTTACCTCCTATTTAACCAAGCAACCTGCTTGAAGCCTCCTGGGGGCAGCTTGCCATTAGTTCTCATGCTCGGATAAGCCTATTATCCGTTTGTTTAACTACTGATATATCTAATCTCACACTTCTCATTCAACCCATACTGAAAACGACCAATCTGCTATATAAATAGTCGTACTCTACTATTAGACTAACTAAGCATGCTTTACCCTAACACTCTTTGTTTTTATCGATTGCTCATGCACTTAGCCTGTTTGTTTTTACTCTTATAAAAAGTGCAAGGTCTTCTGATATCTTAAACTCATAGGGGTACCTATAAACGTTGTAAACTCCTCCTTACACTTAAATTTAACCTGTATTCACACACTAACCCTTGACGCAGCATTAGACTTTTATGTATAGATAGCAAAGCGGTGTTACGTAGGGTGATGAAAATGTTTAACTCTTACCTGTTGCTATGTTTTGCATAGATTCGTTAATAATTTAAACTGCTGAGAACCATACCTAGACACGTCTGCCTAGCCTGATCATCACGCATTTAATAATGTACAGTTAACTTCATGCCATACTTGTGTCAAACTGTGATGTACCTGAGTTTTTATATGGCGACGTGACACTGTCGAATGTTTTATAAAATTTTAGCACACTGTTGAAAAGGCGGACCCTATTAGACTCTCTCATAAAACTAAAATGTGCGGTATAATTATATGCCACGTTATGTTTCCTCTGTTTGATGTATTACTGCTTGTGACCGCTGTTGTGGCTGAACAAGCTTTTTGTTATACCACGCACAACCAAAATAAAGAATTAAAAAAAAAAAAATTTTTCAGAATTTATCACATTTTAGTGTAAGTGGTGACATTACACTTCGGTGGTTTTGCTGCACCGGATCTAATTAGCTTAGCAAAAACAGTTTGAATCTGATTAAATCCCAGCAATGATGCTGAAGCTCAGTGCGCCGGCAATTGCTAAACCTGTTGCAACCCTAATCAATGCTAATCCTTGGTCCCTAGATACATACCCAGGCTTTGGAAGGCTGCAAGTGTAGTACCTATCCATAAAACTGGTGACAATACTTTGGTACCTAACTATCGTTCAATATCATTGCTCCCTGTATTGTCAAAAATCTTGGAAAATGTGTTCACACTTAATTATGTGAGTTTTATCAACAAACAAATTAACAGCTGATCAAATCACTCATCTACAACTGCCCTATTAAAAGTTTTCAATGACATCCAAATTGGCATGGAACAAGGAGACCTAACTGGAGCTATTTTCCTTGATTTTTCCAAGATCTTTGACACAGTAGACCATAGAATCGTATTGCAAAAAATTGCAATTTAACCCCTTAAGGACAGACGACGGATACATTCCGTCATGATTCCCTTTTATTCCAGAAGTTGTGTCATTAAGGGGTTAATGAGTCGATATAGGCATGATTGGGTGTCAGGCATGTTATACGGTAATTACAGTTTGCATAAAGGCAGCAGAGGAAGCATGTCTGCCAGGCGGGAGCCTACCAGAGAGCATCAACTTGGACAGTTCAGCTTGAGTCCCAAAAGGCTCTCAGCCGGGAGCTTTGTCTAGCGGGACTGTGGAGCAGAGAGTCAGTAGTCACCCGATACCTCTGCTGGGTAACGTGGCACCTTCGGCCGGGAGAGTCCACAGGAGGGCAGTGGAATGCGGGTATGTGGAGGCCACCCTCCAGCCCCAGGTCGGTACGAAGGCTTGCACCTGCGGTCCACTGTCTTGGTTGCTCGGTAAGGCCGGGTCTTCCCTCTGTCGGGTGCCATGGGGAGCTTGGGTGTTCTGTCACCGCCAGCAGCGGTCATGCTCCCGGCAGTGTGGTCGGTGCCTTGGAGGCATACTCTGTGTGGGCTTCGGCCTGGGAAGGCGTTTAGGACGGCCAGAGTTACCTGCCTCTGTGAGGTGAAAGTGACTCTGGGTGGTCGGCTGTCTCGTGTGGGTTCTGCGTTTCTGCCACTGTGGGGGGTGCCTTGGGAGTTAATCCCCGCTGGCTCTCTGCCCAGGTGGGCTAGGTGTGTGCGGGTCGGGTGCTTGGTGGGGGGTTGTGCCCAACGGGGTCCCATGCACCCCCTCTCCTGCTTGCCTCCGTCTGCTCCTCTGTCCCCCAGCTGCCACTGCTGCACATACCTCCAACTTCTCCCAGAAACTGGCGAAGATCTCGTCAAGGTGCCGCAGCATGCGATCCAGCGTGGCACACCCGTCAGGCTCGTTCTGCTATGTGTCTTTTGTAGGAGGTGTGTCCGCCATTTTGAGAGGGGTTGCAGGGTTGCTGCCGCAATCTCAGCTGCCTGCTGTCCGCAGGGTAAGTGGGGTAGCTTAGCGTGGAACCGGGATGACCCCTGCCGGTCCAACGGGGGGGAAGGGGGGGAAAGTGCTTCCCAGGGTTCCCAGCTGCTGCTTGTGAGCCTGGAGAGCGTCCGTCTCTCTGTGACTCAGCTTTGAGTAGGCCGCAAGCATTGGTATGTCAGTCCGGCGGCTTTGAAGCTCAGGAAAGGTACCGTCTTGAGCAGCAACCTCTCCCGGGTTTGAATAAGATAGGTTGCGGTCAGGAAGTGTCGATTGTTCGGGTGAAACACCCTGGTTTTTGGCACCAGACATGGGAGCTCGTGCTGAACAAGCCCGGGCTGTTTGGCTGCTAGGCTCCACCCCCAATATGTGTCAATTTCTGACAGCGCTTCCCTCCTTCTCCCAGTCATGTGTGGGGTTCCCCAGGGCTCCATAGTCAGTCCCCTACTATTCACATTATTCATAAATGATCTACCCAACGTCTGCAAACAACACTGTAATCTACCAGAGCTTGAGGCTGTGCTCCAAGACCAGTTCACAGAGGCAGAAAAGTGGATTGCGGATAACAGACTTTTCCTAATCATTGACACAATGATCTTTGAAACAGTACCTAAATTAACCCCTTAAGGACTGAGCCAAATGTACAAGTTGTGAACAAAACAAAACGTAAACAAAACCTGGCATTTGCGCTATATGTCTGTCCAACCGTAATTCACTTCTTTCATATTAAATGCAGCCCCCCTTATTATATATCATTTTATTCAGGGGAAACAGGGATTTCATTTAATATCAAATATTTAGCTATGAAACATAATTTAATATGAAAAAAATGGCAGAAAATAAGAAATGTTGTCATTTTTTTTAGTTCTACATGACATTTTAACTGTCAATGTCATAATACTGTTAGCTTTTACTGCAATAAAATACACATATTTGTATTCAGCAAAGTCTCACATGTAAAACAGTACCCCCTATGTACAGGTTTTATGGTGTTTTGGGAAGTACAGGGTCAAATATAGCACGTTACATTTGAAATTGAAATTCGCCAGATTGGTTACCTTGCCTTTGGGACTGTATAGTAGCCCAGGAATAAAATTTACACCCATAAGGGCATACCATTTGCAATAGTAGACAACCCAAGGTATTGCAAAAGGGGTATGTCCAGTCTTTTTTAGTAGCCATTTGGTCACAAACACTGGCCAAAGTTAGCGTTAGTATTTGTTTGTGTGTGAAAAATGCAAAAAATGCCAATTTTGGCCAGTTTTTGTGACTAAGTGGCTACTAAAAAAGACTGGACATACCCCGTTTGCAATACCTTGCACACTCAGAAAAATGTTTCACTGACTCATTTGTTCATTCGGTCGTTTGTTATACGGCTATATGCTATTAGTTTTTGAACGAAGACTGACATTTTTGCTAATTTTGCCATTTGGGCAAAAACTAATGTACGTCTGATATATCTGATTATTTCTTTAAATGTGGTTCATTCCTATATGCAGAGTATTCATTATGCAACAAGAGACAAAAAGCCAAAGTGGGAGACTATAAATTGTGATAGAAAAAGAGGAAGACAACGATATCAGGAAAATCCTAATACGTGGTCATAAATATGGTCAGAGAGGTAATATGGGCAAGATCCAAGTTAATTAGAAAAAAGATACAAATAAGGTAAAGTAGCTCACACTGAGCTACTTAGTGTTGCGATGCACTTATTCTTTTAGTTCACGTTTCTATTGAGAGGAGAATAGTTTGTATATCCGTTTGTGTTAGCTGCAGCTCTTTATGTTAAACACGCAGGGTAAGCTAAATAGAATCTTTTAGCTGCCATGAAGCAGCAGATAGCCTGGGTGATTAGGTTGGATAGCTCTTGCCATTTCTCTGGATAGCCTCCTAACTATGGAGGATTATTAGCACGGCTGGTTTGGGAGTGGGGTTTGGCTGCCATTGGTTTTATTGTGGGGTTATGCCTCCATTCAACTAGATGCACGTCTACTCCCACTACTCTATCTGAGGGGTCTTATTCATAGAATCCCACTGGCTATTACCTATCTCTCACTACCTTTTCCCCTACTGTCCTACATAGGCTACATGTTCTGTATGCTGACCCACTGTGCTGAGGTACTTAGAGACAGTTCATCCTCTACAGGGGTTTCTGTTTAGGCTCAGATTTTGGGATCCATTAGTGTCTCCCTTTAGAGATTTTCTTCTCAATTCTGGCTTTATCAAGTTATCTCTAACTACCCTGAACCACTCATTGTGAGGCTGTATTTCTTCCTTTGGGGGGATTTTTTTTTTTTACCTTTAGTTAGGATACTACCCAGTTAGCTTCACTCATAGTGAGCATCTGTTCTTGTAGATATTCCCCTCTAACTGGCTTATCACTACCTTCCTGTCCATCTGTTTTATTACCTATTGTTTTCCCTTAGGATTATTAAAGGTAGGGACCTCCCTTTACAACATTACTCTCCATATGGGCTTCCTTTAGCCCTTCCTTTCTTTTCCTTTTTTACAATATTTGAGGGTTATTCCCTACTCTGGGAGAGTAATTTCTAGGGCTCTTGGCACTTATTCATTGGTCAATTTACTGACCTCTGAATGAGAGCCATCACTATCTTATTTCGATGTTCTGTATGCTGCCTGCTGTGTAACTAATTTCCTGAGCACTTCGGATGTTTTGCCCTTGTCAAGCTATACTATACATATTGTTTTGTGTATGGAGCACACTATTATATAGGGATTTTTATACCCTTACAGGGATTTTTCAATAACCTTTTTACTTGTTGATTATTACAACGAGACACCTTTTCCTGCTCTCCTTTTTTTCACTTTACTCTATCGTATTTTAACTTTAGGATCTTGTTTAAATAAAGTTTATTATTATCTTTTGTTGTTTTGCCATTACCTTTGAATGATTCTACTTAGGAGGTAATTTCTGTAAGGAAGGTTTCTACCTTTGTTAGGCAGATCCCTTTACCTTATTTGTATCTTTGTTTTATAAATTGTGATACTTCATATTTTAGTAAAGTCACATTGAAAATACTTATGCTGTATAATTAGAGTCTATTATACTTTTTGGACACACTGTGCACTGCTACCTGAAAAATAATAAAGTAAGGGTACCTTAATGTAGAGCTGCTGGAACTCCTGCAGGTTAAGAATGCCAGAAGGACAGTCCTTTAGGAAACCTTTATACCAATGCTTTAGTTCTTGTTCTGTAAATTCTGTGCTTTGGACCAGGTCCTGCAACATCTCAGGGGCCAGCTTACTATTTGGCTTTCCCATTTCTGACAGGAAAGGCACCAAGTTCTCTGGAAAAAAATACAAGAAAAAAGACAGGGTTTTTGACTGCTACTTAAAGAGGCATTTAAGATCCTTGTTGAAGTGTTTTAGAAGTGTAGTGGTTACGTTGCCACATTGTAAGGAGTAAACCGTTGTTGAATGGCTTGATTTCTTACTTGAGGTCCGTGGGGCACTACTCCCCTGCCATCGTCATAGAGCCAGAAGCTCATCAGTAGAGAGTAGTAAGCTGATAGTGGAGATTTGACTCCTTACAATGCAGTGGTGAGAGGGCAAGTGTTCCTTTAACTGCATGCTCCATCTGGCACTTTTGTAAATCCCATTAGCAACACCTCTGGCATTAGGTTGCAATGCTTCTTTATGAGAAGCATTGTTGGTGGTGCACATGTGCTGTGTGTCCCTTGCCTTATCAGTAATGATGACTTCAGAGGAGGTGGATCAGAGCTGCAGTGAAAATAAAAATTATTCAGCGCACTCATTAATTATTTTTCTTTTTATAGAAATATTTATTACAGAATTACATCAAGCACCATAATCACTACAGCCCTCTGTTCTACCACAGTGAATAACGTACTACCACAGTGCTTTGCACAGGGCCTGTATAAACATACCCTTAGATTGTGTGAGCAGAGCCCTCTTCACCCCTTTCTTTTTGTTAACTCTTCTTTTTATGTCAATACATGTTGTTTTATATAATGTATAATTGTAAAGTGCTATGGAATATGTCGGCGCTATACAAGTGCTAATGATAATAATAATACTAGTAGCCAGGTTGGAAAAATTAACCTGTTAATTGAAGTACAAAAGTGCCAGATGGAGCATGCAGTTAAAGGCTTTCTGTTTTAGAAAGCTGACATTTACCTAGATGCCTAAAAGGTGGTTTTCGGAAACTGTTGTATAATTGGAGTAAAGGGCGAGAGAAGAGCAGAAAGAATAAACAAATGGAGAAATGTATTGTTATTATAAGCAAACAAGTGAATGGAGAATTTACATGAGTGGGTGGCCGAGAAGTAGACCAATCAGGCAGAGAGGAAAATGTAATTACACAACAATTGAAACACCAATCAGCAAACCATATGTCGAGTCAGTGGCAGTACTAATGCACACAGGGCTCTGGCGTAAAAATAAAACGTTTTTGGGGCCCCCTCTAGTGCAAGAGTGGCCAAAAGGTAAATCCCCATCTGTCGTACAACTCCAATGCCAGCTGGGGATCTACCACTACCCCACCCTTGCAGGGTTGTATTTGCGAGCAGTTTTGGGGCATTTGAATGTAACCATGTATAGAGTATATGTTTGCATTTAGCGGTGTATTTGTATGTACTGTTGCTATATGAATGCAGTGGTGTACTTGTGTGTAGTGATTGCATTTGAAAGTAGGGGTGTGTTTGTATGTAGGGTTAGCATTTAAATGCAGATGTGCTTTTGTGTATAGTTTTGGTGTTTGAATGAATGGGTGTGTATATAATTCTAGTGTTTTAATACAGGGGTGTGTTTGCATGTAATGTTTGCCATTGATTGCAGGGGTGTGCATGGATGTAGTGTTCACTTTTAAATATGTTTGTAACTTTTTGTGTAGTATTGGTGTTTGAGTAAAGATATTTGTGATGGAGCTCCTGTACTCCGCCGGAGTACCTCTACCCAGTCCACTTCCTAACTGCTTGCAGGGAGCCTGGACGATTCAGCCCCAGTTGCCGAAGCTTGACTGGGGTCCTTCTGGAGCTTTTCCACCGACCAGGCTCCAGCTCTCCTTTCAGGAAGATATCGTCATCTCCGCTTCATACACTGTAACCCTGCTTCCAGGCAGGTATAGTCCCTTTTGCCTTTTCAGTTGCAGCCCTTCTTCTACGCAGGTATCGACATCCACCTACAATGTTATTAAAAGACACTTGCGGCTCTCAGGCCTAGCTTTCTTGCTTTATCCTAGGGCTAGAGGGATCCTGCAACCAGCAAACCGGTCCGAAGATTATGTCACTGGGATCCCTACAAATCCACACAGGACAAAAGTTCCAAAAGGAACTACCATACAAAACTTTTATTTTACTTGGGACTAGTCCATATGATCATTACATATACATTTCTGTGACAAACATAATAAAATTCAAATAACAAAACATGTCACAAAATATACAGGAAATTATAATAGCATAAAAACATATTTATAAAGGGATGGTGAAGACAATAACCAGCACAAAATATCTTTCCTGTCTGCAGAATTAGCAAAATGCAAATCTACTTAAACATGCAAATTAACTAGCCTTGCTATTCAGGTAGTGCATATTGCTGTTGCAATCAACAGAGGGTGCTACACAGGCTCTCCATAACCAAATCCACCTAGTTGGTGGCAATCCTCAGCAATTATACGCACGCATTATAAACACCCTGCACCCATAATGGGTACAGGGCGACTGAGACATAGGAGCCATTCAGGAACCATTGTAAAGTGTCCTTCTGCTCCCAGTGATGGTGACTACCGTCACATATCTTACCCCCCAAAGGTAGACTAACCAGGTTACCGGACCTCCAATCTGTCTGTTCCTGAGTTCGTCTGGCAACCCTCCCCAAAAAGTCCGGCCAACCTTGTAGTCTCCTGAACAAAGTTCCATCCTATAAGTTAATTGTCTCGTTGGGGAGGGAGTCTGACCTCCACTCCTGGCAACCCAAGCTGCAGCTCAGGAGAGAGACCTGTGGTCCCCACTCCCAGTAACTCACCCTGCCACTGTGGAGGGAGATCTATATCCTCGGCTCCTGGTAACTCCGACTGCCACTGGGGTTGTAGACCGGCTGTCTCTACTCCTCTAGTTCCAACTGCCGCTGAGGAGAGGGACCGACTGTCTCCACTACATCAATTGTACACTACCGCTGGGGAGAGAGACCGGTTGTCTCTTGTCCTTTAAACAAGCACTGCCTCTAGTGGGGGAAACCTATTGTGTCCACTCCCAGTAACTCTGCCGGCCGCACTACTGGAGGTAGTGGAGTGGCCCAGGTCCCCCAGCCTCAGGGGTGAGGATCTGGGCCAGCTGCCCAGCATCCAAGGATTAAACTGGTGGAGACTGTAGTCCCCTTCACCAATACAGGACAAATATCCTCTTATATTAGTTTGGAGCAGATGCCAGCGCTTTAGCTGGAGGTGCGATTAGCTCCTTGGGCACATCCACCAATGTAGAGTTCTCCCCCACACTCACACCTGCAGGAACAACAGCAAGTTGGGGGTAGAGGACAGTGGCAATGTTTATGTATAATTGTATAATAAAGTGTTTGTATATAATTTTGAAGTTTGAATGCAGGGGTATGATGGTATGTAATATTTGTGTTAGATTGCAGGAATATGTTCGCATGTTGTGTTAGTGTTTGATTGCTTGGATGTATGCACATATACACATACACTGCAACATGCATACATGCTTACACAGATATACATACACATTAGGGATGTGCATGGGCAAAAATTTGGTTCGGTTTGGACTTCCGAAATTCGTGATTTCGGGTCTTTGGCAATTCGGTTCAGTTCCACACTTCTGAAATTCGGGACTTCGTCAGTTCCCTATCCCTACTCCTAACCCTATCCCATCCCTAACCTCAACCTTATCCCTACCCCAACCCTACCCTGACACCCCAACCCCACTCCTACCCTACCCCAAAACCCTAACCCCACCCCTAACCTAACCCTACCCCTAACCTAACCACTTAACCCTACCCCAACCCCCCAACCCTAACCCTACCCCTAATCACACCACTAACCCCAACCCTAACCCTAACCCTAATCCTACGCCAACCCTAACCCCAACCTTCCTCTACCCCTAACCCTACCCCTAACCATAGTAGGGGTAGTGGTGGGGTTGGGGTAGGGTTAGGGTTAGGGTTAGATTCCTGTCATCATTTCCTTAATTTCCCTCCCTCTCCTGATTTGCCACTTTTCAGAAATCCAGAGCACTGCGGCACTTCGGAAATTTGGTTTGGCACTTCGGAAATATGGTTCGGCACTTCGGAAATATGGTTCGGCACTTCGGGACTTTGGCAATTCGGTTTGGCACTTACGAAATTCTGGGTTTCGGGACTTTGGCACTTCAGTTCGGTTCGACACTTCCGAAATTCGGCAATTCGGAAATTCGTCCGAATTTAATTTAGGACCGAAATGAATTGCACATGTCTAATACACATTAACACACAGATACTCCGATATAAACACACTGACTTATACACACAAATCCATATACACAATGACACATATACACAAATAGACGAAGAGATACATACTCTGACACATACTGATACACACACATCTTGACACGGATAAGCACACTGACATATAAACCAGCACAATCTGACATCACAAATGACGTCAGCAAAGATTTAGCCATGACAAAACACTGCAAATGAAGAGGAGAAATAGAAAAGCTGTTTAATTTCTCTTCTTCTCTGTGTGTTTTCTCTATGCTGACTGCCATGTCCGGTTGCAGCATAACAAGACCTGAATTTCTACATGTAATTTAACTTTTTTCACACCTTACAAACCCATATTTGGTAAATATAGGAAGCAGTAAACATACTGTTGATTGTATACAATAGATATACTGCTTTATTTCTACCTGTAGTTACACTTGAAAATGTGTCTTTTTTTAAAATGTATTTATTTATTTATTTCACTTGACAAACCGCTCATTTAGATGTAATTTCATTTATTTTTTAATCCTGTACTCTGATTTTTATTTTTGGTTATTTTATAGAAGAAGGTAAATGGATAACTGCTCAGAAGAATTTCATTAATTTGTAATTCTGGTTAATTTCAATCTAGGATTCATCCACTGCATGCAAACAAAAATCACCATTGTGTTCATTTGGCAGTCTGCCTACAACTATGACCAACAAAAATCTTCATCAAATACATGTTAATAACATTCACTCAATAAACTATAACAGAGAGTAATGTGCATGTGGTAGGCTAGTATAGAGTAAACCATGTGACTTGTTTGAGCCATGAAACAGAACCTTGTGCAAGAGACAAAAGCTCTGATTTGCTAAACAGCAATACTTTATGGAACTTCCTCCCTCTCCTATGGGATCTTCATCCACTGAGCTCTGGTAAACAAATATGGCTGCTGAGCACAGGAAGGAGACCAATCCAAGAAAAGAGACATTAGTGGCAAAACAGGTACAAGTTGATAAACGTTTTATGTATTCTGTATGCCAATTCTATATACATAATTCCCAGTTACCTCTCTCTTTTTCAGCTAACCATTATTTCACCCCCTGCAAACTGACCAAACACAATTTCTGACTGAGCAAAAATATTAAAGGGTGGAGCTGTGTTTGCTAATAATCAGCACTGAAAATCATACATTTTGTTTGTTTGAATGTTTTGGAGAGACTATATTAATGTAAAAATATTTAAATATAGATGTGTGCAATATGTTTTGGGAAAAAATATGGACTCACCAGTTGGAATGTACATTTTCTATGTTTTTTTCCCAGTCATAATCTTAAAGGACTACTTTAGGCACCCAGACCACTTCAGCTTAATGAAGTGGTCTGGGTGCCAGGTCCAGCTAGGGTTAACTAATTGTTTTATAAACATAGCAGTTTCAGAGAAACTGCTATGTTTATCAATTAGTTAAGCCTTCCCCCTAATTCTCTAGTGGCTGTCTCACTGACAGCCGCTAGAGGCGCTTGCGTGATTCTCACTGTGAAAATCACAGTGAGAGCACGCAAGCGTCCATAGGAAAGCATTATGAATGCTTTCCTATGTGACCGGCTGAATGCGCGCGCAGCTCTTGCCGCGCGTGCGCATTCAGCCGACGGGGAGGAACGGAGGCGGAGAGGAGGAGGAGAGCTCCCCGCCCAGTGCTGGAAAAAGGTAAGTTTTTACCACTTTCCCCTTTCCAGAGCCGGGCGGGAGGGGGTCCCTGAGGGTGGGGGCACCCTCAGGGCACTCTAGTGCCAGGAAAACGAGTATGCTTTCCTGGCACTAGAGTGGTCCTTTAATGATAAACAAAATACATAGTAATCAGTGCCCAGGTTTTATATATTTTACGCCTACACAAAAATAAGTATATGAATTATAGGAGTGTGATTTCTTTCAGCATTTTCAATTAATGCCAGATTTGTGAAGAAATTGTGTTAAAATGTGAAATGTACAGAATATCAATACCAGTTATCGCCAATCAGTCCAAAAGGCAACCAATAATTGGTATCCGCTATGTAATTTTTTTTATTATCAGTCGATCCCTAATATATGCACATCTGAGAACTGAGTGCATATGGCATACTAAGTAACATACACTGCCCTGCACAGTAAAAAGCCCTCTATATACTAATGGATACCCACACTGATTTGCACACTGCATCCTGTTTTTTGTTTAATAGATAAGTGTTCTTAAATAAATAAAAGTGTTATTTACTTTTTTTTTTATTCTAGGATTTTTTGTGATTTAGGAAATCCCCCCCCTTGCAAATGTATTATATCTCTCTTACATTACTTACTGTGATGTCACACAAAAATTATTAAATATGCAAATTAGTTTCACAAGAAAGGTGGCAACCCTACTCTGACAGCAATATTAAATATTTCAATATGTGAGCAGTTTCATGTTTAAAAAAGCTGCACATACAGACTCCAAGCACCATGACCACTTCAAATTACTGGAGAAACCCTTCCAAGTAAGGTATATATATGTTTGCAGTGAAAATATAATGTTATCTCTGCAGACACAAGTTCAATCAAAGGAACACAATAGCTGGGGGTGTAGCTGACTTCGGTCGTGTGGAGTTCCAAGCACACAACCGATACAGCCCTAATATCAATAACACAAGGGGCACTCTGGCCACATTGAGTGTCTGCGGCAGTTCTTAATAAGATGGGGAGGAAAATCAAAAAGTCACAGCCGGATTGGCCCAGGATTTCTGTAGATATAGGCGATCTGCTGCGGTTGCCCCATTGCGTGGGTAGGTCCAGTGTGGCTGTGGAACTATGATTTTTTGGGGGATTTTCTGAAAACTTACCTCTTCACAGCATGCAGGATTTGAGCTATAAGGGCACCTCCAAGCCTTCCCCATAGAAAGAGGGACCTTCTCACCCTGTCACTACAGCCATACTCACCAGTCTCCTGGCGGATCTCCGACAGACTCTCTCCCCTTAAATTACACAAGGGAAAATGTCAGGGGG
Organism: Pelobates fuscus; assembly: GCF_036172605.1. Classification (NCBI taxonomy): domain Eukaryota; kingdom Metazoa; phylum Chordata; class Amphibia; order Anura; family Pelobatidae; genus Pelobates; species Pelobates fuscus. The sequence continues at coordinate 237,971,414 of NC_086317.1, forward strand.
TTCAGTGCACGCCTGACTGAGGTGGCACAGACCATGAAGTCACACACTACTCAAATCTCTGAGCTACTGAAGCAGGGCTATGGTTTTATCTCAGCCCAAGCTACCCTAAACCACCAATTAGCGACAATGGAAGATAGGAGGAGGTGAAAACACCTCAAGATCAGATGCCTGTCTGATGTCATCACTATGGCAGATATAGCTGATTTTCTCTGCAGGCTGTTTATGATGCTACTGCCCCAAAAGCAAGTGAAGGGCATATTACTTGATTACATGTTTCTCTCGCCTTAGCCTCAGTTGAACACGGCATCCACCACCAGCGACTCACTGGTGAATTCCCAGAACTGGGTGGACAAGGCTTGGGGAAAGACCTCGTACCGCTTTGAAAAGATGGACCTTACCCTCTTCGCAGACCTCTCCCGTACGCCTCTGCAGTGGAGGAAGACTCTCCAATTTCTAACATCTATCTTAAATACCAAAGGCCTTAAGTATGGATTGGGATCTTCTCACTCACTTCTTATCCAGTACAAAGACACTGAGCACAAAGTGTTCAATGCCTCTGAAATAGACGTTGTCCTATCTACACTAAGCTTTGGCCTCACCTCCCAACCTACTATTACCACCATATGGGACCCAGCCAATGATGTCCCATTTGTTCCAGTGCAGGCATAGTTAACTGACTCTCAGATTTGTATTTTTGTTGGGATTTGTCATATGTTTAAATTTGTTTTCCAATTTTTATTTAAAAAAAATAATTTTGTTTTTGCACTTTTTAAATCATCAATTTGTATTTACCCTTATCCTAATTATAAAAGGATCATCAGTCACAGTGGCAGTTAAGGCAACCATAAAGCAGTGAAGATTTTGCAGTAACCAGAAACTATTTAACAATGACTTAAAAATGTATCCAAATACAATTTTGTAATTTCACTCAGCTTCCAGCCAAGGGAAAAAAGGCATTGTCTGTGAAAAATTCTACGGCCTTGATGGATCCCCATAGATCTCAAGTGTTGCACTCTCACACGTGGGCTCATGGCAGATGAGGTGCCAAGAGCTAAAGAGGATCGTCAAGAAGACCATGGCGGTGTCCGTGAGGGACAAGTTCCGCTAGCTATAACTCACCTTCTCCAGCGTCCCACAGCCCAGGACACCTAGCAGAGTAGTCACCATCAATAGTTTTTGGAAATATATGCAAAGACCCCAGATGGTGACAGAGCCGCTTTAAGTACAAGATTAGGGTGTAAAAAAGAACATCTGTTGAGCCAGAGGTAAGAAATTACTATCATGCGAGAAGCTGACATCATAATGACACTTTTCAAAGGCAAAATGCAAACTGTTATTCACATGTTCAACTAGACAAAGCAGAGCAAAGTAATATAAATCACCCCACAGAGATAAGCTGAAACCAAAAAGCTTTAAACCAAAATTCTATTGATTTATAAGGCCACACACAATACCTGCAGGGAGCGGGGGTTTGGTTATTCAAGTTGACAACCAGTTTGCAAAATGTAGGGCTTAATTCTTGATTCGTAAAACATTTCCATTGAACAGAATGGAAAAAAATGCACCACTTTTTTTTTTAGACAACACTAACTCTTAAAGGAATACTATAGTGTCAGGAATACAAAATAACATATTTTAAGTGTTGATGGACTGTCTGACAACCCAGGCAATCCCCCTGAAGGCCGTTCTTCAAACTACAGAACCGGCCATGTGATTGAGATTGGGGGATCATGAAGGCCAGATAAACAGTGGCTTCATTATAGAGGTTGGCATTATCTGGTATTTTCTCCTTGTCTGACACTAACCATATTGTGGGTATCAGGGTCTGCTCTTTTTTCCAAGCATGTGCAGGGGGGGTCTTATTATAAATCTCTTCATTATTAAGTTCTGCCAGATTTACTTACCAGTTTCTGAATTCTAAATAATGGACAAACTATACCCTTCCACAGGTTAGCACCCTCCCAGGTAGAACATTGATGGGGAAATAATCAGTAGTGGGCGTTTCTCTGCCTTCTTGTTGTCTACATTTGACTGACTGACCTTTAGTACATACCACATATGTTTATGGGAGACGTGATGATTGACACTTCTGTCTCCACGCTGTTGTCTGTTTCAGTATTTGAGATTGTGTTCATCATGGAGTCATAGGAAAAGTGGTAGAATATAAGATATTACTATGCCTGGTGCTCAGGGCCGTCTTTAATTTTGATTGGACCCTGGGCAAGCATTTACTTGGGCCCCCCTGACTACATATAGATATGCACAAATACACTAACTGACACACACGCAGATACACACTGACCGCATATAGATACACACAAGAACATACAGATACACACGGACTACATATAGATACACTGACACACACAGACACACACAGATACAAACACTGGCATACATGCAGATACAAATGTACACACACTGACTTCATATAGATACACCGACACACACACTGACACACATACAGACACACACATACACAACCTGACACACATGCAGATATACAGATGCAAACACTGACACATACAGACACACACACACACACACACAAACACAAATGGACAACATACAAATACAGAGACACATTCTGACAGACGTACTGACACAGACAGCCATACTGAAACACACATACACAAAGACATACTGAACCACATAGACACTGACGGACTCACACACACAGACATACAGATACACTGACAGACATACTGGCACATATACACACAGACAGATGGACATACTGAAACACACATACACTGACAAACATATTGACAAACACAGACATACATAACCACATGGACACTGACAGACTCACACATAGACATACAGACATTCTGGCACACATACACACAGACATACTGACACACTGACAGACTCACACAGACACACTGACAGACTCATACACACAGACATACTGACACACTGACAGACTCACACACACACACACACACACACACAGACATACTGACAGACATACACACTGAACCACACAGACACTGACAGACACACACACAGACATACAGATACACTGACAGACATACTGGCACACTAACACATACACACATACATATATACTGACACTGACACACACACACACACACTCATGCAAAATTTGATAACCACCCTCCAGTTTCTTACCTTTTCCTGGAGGGTGGCTTCCCTGGGGTCCAGTGGGCTGGCTGGGGTGGCTGGGAGTTAAGCTTTCCCGGCCTGGCCCCCTCCCGAACAGCTTCTTCCTCCCGCTCCTGTTTCTGAGGGAGGAAGTGACGCGCGGCTGTCACTTCCTCCCAGTCAGCTGCCGGAAAGCAAGGGACCGGTCGCGCTAAGTGCATGGGCCATCCGATGGGCCCCCATAGGGCAAACGGAGCAGCTGTCTTGGGACCCCAGCAGGGACAGGGCCCGGGGCAGCTGCCCCGTTTGCCCCGCGTTAAAGACGGCCCTGCTGGTGCTGACTGCAGAGGCTTTGCATCTATGACTTTGACAGCCTAATGTCCGAGTTAAGACAAGAGCCTTGTATCATATGGCATCATTTAAGTTACCTGCTGCTTAAGCGTCAAAAAGAAGATAGAGATAAAGGTGATACTCGAAAAATTAGAATATCGTGCAAAAGTTCATTTATTTCAGTAATGCAACGTAAAAGGGGAAACTAATATATGAGATAGATGCATTACATGCAAAGCAAGATAGTTGAAGCCGTCATTTGTCATAAGTGCGATGATTATGGCTTACAGCTCATGAAAACCCCAAATCCACAACCTGTGTGTGTGTGTGTGTATATGTATGTATGTATGTATATAATCCTATTTAAACCCTACCCCCCTACTTACCTTTGTTGTGCAAGCTGTTTGTCTTCACCATAGCAACCAGCATTTCCGGTCCGTTGTTCCCGCCAAAGTCAGTCTCCAGTAAACAGTCCGTCGCCAGCAGCTCCTACCTCCGTCTTCCGTGCCCGTCCACCGGCTTCTACTTGACTTCCCTACTCGCTACCCGGCTTTCGGTCACGGACCGGCACGTCCTCGTAAGCATAATGTGGGAAATAGCGTTCAGCTATTTCCCACGTTCAGGCCTAAAACCGCGGGGATAGGCTTCCTTCATTACTTACCTATTCGTGCTGTTACACTGTTCTTGTACGTCCGCGTTCGTGCGGGTAACTGCCGAACACGGAATACACAAGACTTCATTTACCTTTAGTTTAATTCTATGTACCGTACGTGCACACTTACCCTATGTTCGTCTGTTCTTTCATACGTTCGTTCAGCCGAACACGTTCAAATGGCTTTTTCATGTAACCTTTTGTTTATTTACACGTTACAGCCTGCAGCTGATTATTCAATTGGCTTTCGTTTAAATCATTTTGTGTGTTCCATTTACCGAATGCGGGAGTTGTTTCTATTTATAGTACTCTTGTTCATTCGGTTAACTGAACGAAAGGGGCTATAGTGTTTTAAATTTACTAATCTACTATAAAATATTTAGTTATGTCTCTTTACTTATACCAAGCACTAACATAAACATTTTTTGCTATATGATGTTAAGTTTATTATATGGCCCTTAAAGTCACCACTGGGTGAAATATATGTGTTTTTAAAAATGTTTCCATCCATGGTCACATAATTGTGGGACATCTATTTTTCACAGGGTAATCTTCTTAACCCCTTAAGGACCAAGCTTCTGGAATAAAAGGGAATCATGACATGTCACACATGGCATGTGTCCTTAAGGGGTTAAAGGCACAGTTTGACTCTTTCTTTTATAAATTTTACGTATATAATATACATAATATATATACACCTCCACTTTCCTCCAATCAGCCTTCAAGAAGCTGTATCCCAGTACCCTGTATTACTGTATCAGGTAAGTAGGTTTACCAGATCTCTTTTTCCCTCGAGGCTTCATTCAGCCTCCACGGCCTCATTCAGCCGCCCCACCTCCCAAAGTGGGTTCTAAACTTCTAACAGGCCAGTTCTGAGATTCCTCACGGCGTTTAAAACATCAATCACACAAACCTACACCACCTTGCTACTACTTATACTTTTCTTCAAACAGAGCTCCAAGAAGAGGTACCCAGTTTCCTGCATTTCGGTAACAGGTAAGAAGGTTTACTATTTTTACATTTTCCCTTGAGGCCTCATTCAGCCTCCACGGCCTAATACAACCCCCCACCTCCCAAAGTGGGCTCTACACTTCAAAACGTACCTGGGCTAAGATTCCTCACAAAATGTCAACAACAATCTCATAATCATAATCCACCATATTACTACTATATTTAACGGTACGTTTTGTAATTTATTTCTACATATCATTACTTAGACCTGTGTCATTGCCACCAAGTCCTACACCATCGACAACCTACAGGCTACCTGGTTCCCTGCATCGCAGTATCAGGTATTGGTAATCTTACTCACTACGATTACGTTTCTCCTTAAGGCCTCACTTTGCCTTCGTATCATTCAAAAAATTCACATTTATGGAAACCCAGGGGCTTGTCTCTAATTTACGGACCAACGTTCAGGTCCCTCAGCTTACCCACGTTCGTACGTTACAGTATCTCTGATACACACCTTCTCATACGTTCAACATTTTTACACTCATTAAATTAGTGGCACGCCTCAGGCCCACTAGCTTCTTTTTCCCCTAAGGTTTCCCGGACCGGGCCTGTTCCCTGCAGACACAAGAATATATTGTAATCTTCCGGCGCGTTGCCCAAATAAAGAGGACAAACACTCAAGGTTAAGTATCTACATACGTTACATCACACCATTCTAAGAGACAAGCCCCATTAGGTTAGAGAACTGGCATTGAGGGTTAGGTGCTGGCCTTAGCTATCCTAAGTAATACTACGGTCCCGCGAGGTCTACACCCCACCTCAACACGGAGGTTCAACCCCACGACGAAATCATAGTTAGCCACCTCGCTTGCCCTTCTTTAGGGCTACAGTTAGGGCTTCCCATGTCACGGCCACACGTTTTGAATCTCTTACGGTCTCCGAGAGGCTGACATCCTGCCACCACATTCAAGTGGCCACAAAATCCCCTCAACCCAAATCATAGGTAGAGCCTCTCTCCGCCACTTGGCACTAGCAGGGCCTCACCTGTCACTTAGTACTAGTTAAATTCTTCGCTTCGGCACTAGCTAGCAGGCCAGTTCTCCGAAGGTCTCATCCATACCTCTAAGACACATTACTTATCCAAATCATTATTTCTTTTTCAGAATGTCACAAGTATCCATCCCGATAATCGGTCTGCTGTTGGACGAAATACCCAGCACGCCAGTCTGGCCAGGGTCTCCATAGGAATCCCTCACCCCTTCTACCCTCAGTTACCTGGGATTCTGGTACATTCCAAAAAATATCAGCAGAGCTCTGACACAGGGGTATCCCCTCCCCAGCCACTGCCAGTAAGGCAGAACTACACTGGCTCACAACGGCTCAGCCCAATGTTCCCAGGCCCGGCTCTAGCTCACAAGGGCCGTCAGCTTACTCCTCAGATTCCAATCAGGAGACCCCAGTCCCTATCCTGGCAAGCCTCCAAATGATTAACAGGCTGATAAATGGAAACAGCTATAGCCACACCAGGTGTCTCGTTAAGCCCGGCAGGCGCTCACCTGGCAATCTCGGTTATACAGTCTGGCTTACCCCTCATTTTCCTCCCCGTCCTCCACCACCCACTATCACTACTCCATACGTCTCACCGGCCCACCCTGTTCCAATTTCCATGGAGAAAGTAGTTGTCGATGGAAAGGACGTTAAACTAACATCACTACTTAACTTCACAAGACTCCCTACAGTACAAAGGTTATATTCTTGGCGACATTTCAGTACTCCAAAGAGTGACACCCACGACTTAACAAAGCTTTCCATTCCTCTGTTTATCATTGCCTCTCACATAGAGACAGCCACTTCCACTTCTCACCACCCCTTCAACCCACGCACTAGTCAGGGAGGCGGCCAGAGGGACAAGCTGGGCTGACCATTTCATTTCTGGGGAAGGCTCGGGTGCACTATGACTTTAATCCTGGGGTATGCTATTTCACTACATGCAGGGTTTTGCACATCTGCTCCAGAACCTACACCTAGTCCACATACGCAGCCCATCTGTCACCTAAGATACGCCCAACTAAGGTCAACATTGTTATCCTAATATACTATCTGCATTTACACCCAGCTAGGCATCTGGTAGATTCTGGTGCTGGGTTCACACGGGCCTTATCGCCATTCCCACAGGTACACTCGTATGCCCTAACCAATTATCTGCACCCATTGACCCTTTGACGGTGGACCACCTTCTGTCCACAGCAGTCATACGCTGGGTTCACATTCACCTCCTTACGGTCTTCACACTTCTCATTTTGGCATACCATTCCCATCGATGTAGAAATTCACTATACCCTATAATACGTCTGATCATAGACCTCTTCTGCACCGCACTCTACATCCATTCCCAGCATCAAACTCCCTCATTCCCGCTATGGAGTTCTCACTGCACTACGTAAATCGATCATGCCATACAAGCTATCACTTAGCAAGTAGTAAGGCTTGGTTGAGCAAGATGGACTTATCCAACGCCTTTAATCTACTATCACTATTCACCTTTCACTATGGCACCTGGCCTACGTTCGGGCGGCCATCCTCGCTAACCATTTTGTGGCTATTTTCACAGGCTGACTTGGCTGGCAGCAACCTCTCAGCTCTTTTTAGTCTGCTTTTACATTCCTGGTGTCCACAACACAGCCGCTGAAGCTCTTTCACGCTCAGTTTAAGGTCTCCCTACAACCTACTACATACCATCCAGGATACAACCTTTTCATGAGATAATCTTGGACTAAGCACACAGTTACACCTCATACAGATACACACGCTTCACGCAGTTTCACGACTACTCTATCACTCATGCCAGGGCTTTGTATATTGTTCCATGTCACAAGTAGAGTTTGCTTGATTCAACACTTTTTTAAACTATTGTACTTTTTGCCTTTTCCTCTAAACCTATATATCAAGCATCTTATTTATACCTCCTATGCTGTCACTCCGTTTTACGTATCCAAGGTCAGCCACACAATCAGTACTAATCCATTACTTCACGTCTAAACATTCCATTAAGGTAAGCTACATCATGGCTTCCTTCGCTGGTCTCTCTTTTTCGCAGAAGCGCTGCATCAGCGGTTCCAAGCTCTTACACCCCAGTCCACATCACTAGGTGATGGGGCCACAGGTAATCCTCAGCTTAGTTACATATATACCTCAATCAGAGTAAAAGCTCCTTACTAGCTTTCAGTACACAAGCCGTATAAACTTGCAATAAAGTGTGTTTGAATCCTCTTTTTGCCCTCTTTTACAGGCCTACTCGTACGTTGGTTTCGGCACACCTCAACCAACTTTGCTTCTCCTTCTACATTCCATTACGTATTAGATAAATTATGAGCACAAGTTGGAAGGCCATTTGGCCTGAATTTGTGGGAGGAGTTATGATCCTATTTAAACCCTACCCCCCCCCTATTTACCTTTATGTGCAAGCTGATTGTCCCCACCCACCTACACCCATCTATATTAACAATTCACCTTTGTGGGTCCTCTTTTACAGGCCTACTCGTACGTTGGTTTCGGCACACCTCAACCAACTTTGCTTCACCTTCTACATTCCATTACGTATTAGATAAATTCCGAGCACATATATATATATATATATATATATACACACACACACAAACACACACACACAGTGGTTGGACCAAGAGAAGTAGATGTATAAATATGACAAAAACACATAGGACTGATACGTCATGTAGGTTATGGAGTTTCCTAGCTTCCCTGGACAGCAAAAAACATCGGGCTTCCTATAAAAGTGCACAAAAGTGTCCTCTTATTTCAGACTGTTTAATCCAACTAATGGTTAACTTGGCAAGTGTGGGTTCATGATTGGAGAAATATGTTGTACCACAAATCTCAGCTGTTCTCCCTCTTTGCCTTCTTTTATTTAGGATGCAGGTTGATGCTGCATCCTAAATAAAAGAAGTCACAATTTAGTTATTCACTATGAATAGCTGGGATCTCACCTCTGACTCACTCACATTGCTTTAAGTAAATGTTGCCACAATAGTGTCACCATGATACAAATTTCTGTGGTATAGTGTGTAAGTAACTTGTTCCTTTTAATACGGGTTCTTGACAATAATTGTACTGCACATAAGAATCACCTACCTTAGGCTCATCCAAAAAAAATGACTTTACCGAGGTCTAAAGTGATATCTAATAAAAGAAATAGCTAGAACACAATTGCCCTTCCTGATGGAAGAAAGAAACCTTGTTTCATACCTTACCACAGAGTTCTACTATATTCTTCTATTTCTTACATGTTCTGACATAGCTTCTTCCTCTTTGCTAACCAAATCCTATGTCAAATCTGCAATATAGTGACAACATGAACTTACATAGTTACATAGCTGAAAAGAGACTTGCGTCCATCAAGTTCAGCCTTCCTCACATATGTTTTTGCTGTTGATCCAAAAGAAGGCAAAAAACCCAGTCTGAAGCGTTTCCAATTTTGCAATAAACTAGGAAAGAATTCCTTCTTGACCCCAAAATAGCAGCCAGATGTCTCCTTGGATCAAGCAGCTATTAGCCCACTAATTGGAAATTATATCCCTGTATGTTATATTTTTGCAAGTATTTATCCAATTGCAGTTTAAACATCTGTATAGACTCTGACAAAACCACCTCTTCAGGCAGTGAATTCCATATCCTTACTGATCTATTGAGGAGAATTCCTGTCCAACACAAAAGAAGCCCAGCTTATTTTTTGTAAGCCAGGAGAGAGGTGATTCCTGGAATCAATAAAAGAGACAGGAAGTCCAGGAAAAAATAAGTTGTTATATCAGGAACTAAAAGAGATTTAAACAAGAGAAGACAAAGTCAAGGTAAATGAAATACATGTTACAGCAGATATGCAACATGACAATGCCGCCACTATTGGCAGACCAATAGGTAGACCACGCAAGGGGCATTTGAATAGCAAACAACATTACAACTTTGCATTATTGCAAAAAAGCACCCAGAGTGGTTTAGGACTGCAAAGATTTGTAAAAATAAAATGATTGCATATATTTCTTCCTCACACGACTGCCAATCAGGCAGCTGCACTTCTATCTTCTACGTAAGGTATCAGTCTGCTGCATGCACAAGTAGGATGAAGTACTTTACTACCAGGAGAGAGAGCTGTGACTTGCCATTGGGGTCGATGGCTGCTGTTGTTGTTCACAGCCCAATTACAGTTTTTGTGAACCAGGCTAAGTATTTAAAGAACACCACAAGCATCATACCACTACAGCCCATTACTTTGGTTTGCCTCCCCTGGATCGGTAAGCTCCTGCATGTCTGAGAGCATTTTTCATCTGCTGAGGAGGCAGTGACAGGCACTTGGCTGACTCCAGGTAATTTGTCAAACCAGTTTTAAACTTGGAGCACCAGTAAGCAGGCTGTAGTTGTTATGTTGCTTAGAGTGTACTCTAACTTCTGGAAGCTGTAGTATGGCTGCTGTCAGTTTATGGAACAGTTCTGTTCCTTCTGTGTGACGAGTGCTGCTGGTGGATAAACTATCCATCTCATGAGGATTCATACGTGGTGGAGCTTCTTTCTGGCGAGGCAGGGGATCCACTTGAGGCTTCATTCAGCCTATTTAAGCTCAGGATCTTGGAAGTATTTTTAATATGATTTAAAAAAAATTATATTTAAAAAGCATTTTCTATATAATGCATTTATAAATAGGGGGTAAACAAGAAAACATGCTTATGCTTCATGCACAAATGTGCATAGTCTGTTGGTTCACATCAGTCTTCATCAGGAGAAATCCACAGACATCTGAAGATGGCACATCCATCGCTTCATGCATGACAGGGCTGTCACACTACAAGATGTAATATCACCTACACAGCATAATTTAACTTAAGAGCAATAGAAATAGGAAATTGCAAACAAATACATGGACCTACACTTTCCCATTGCATCTTGTCCAATTTGTTATTGTCTTATATTGACAATCACCAGAGACCTCAAACAAATGCATCAAGTTAAAAGAAATATGAAGGTAAATTAACATTAAATTCCAAATATATTCAGTGATGAAATAACTTAAGAAACCTTACTTAATTAAAAAAAAAATCCTAAAGGTGTTAATAATCTTTCCTCTTTATATGAGGAATGTGTTTGATTAGATAAGATTAGGTGAGATTTTTGTTAAAATCAATTTACAGGTTAACTGTGTGGGAGAGTAGCCCACCCAAAAAAATATGAATACGAATGTATGTATATGCGTCACGTAACATTTGTACTCTCTTCAATGCCCTATACTCACAAAAACCAATACACCTCTATAAACATCCAGGAGACATCAATCCTCCAGATATTAATATTATAATTTAGCAGCTTTACAGTAAGTTTCACTTCACCTCCTCTTGTCATAAAATAATATTGATCTGGAGCAATTCGTGGCTGATCCATCCCATTAACACACTATTACCAGACTCTGTGTTTCCCTTACAAATAAGATATTACCCTGTCTGGGCAATGGGAAGAAGTATGTGGAAAATAATAACAAGGCTAAACATCCAGGGGTGTGGAATAAAACAAAAAAAATCTGTCTGTCCAAAGGACTAAAGTGGTAGCCCACTACACTTGAGAAGAGAATCGCACTCCACCTTAGGGAGAAACAGATAATCTATTTTTCCATCCTGCCGACCCCGCCCTGTCGGACAAATTTGAGGAGTGTGTTGTTAGGGAATAGTTTGATGCAGGTATAGAACCCTGGGAAGTATGTTTATCTTGATTGCATTAACTCTACCAAACCAGAAGATATACAAGGTCTTTTTGGAAATGTCCAGCCATTGTTAATGTAACGAGAATGGTTTGCGCGACATCGATGTAACCTGGCAGCCATGAAGAGTAGACTGGAATGCTCATGTGTGAACAATGACAACTTCACTGTTTTTAGTCAGTGGGGGCGCTAGACCATGTGTACTGTGTGGCCATCTCATTCAAAAGGACTGAGCGAGTAGAAAAATGTATATGCATCAAACTTTGCTTTAAGCTATAGCATTCCTCCGCGGTAACTATTCGGATGATTCAGAAGGCTTTCAAGGACGATGCAATGAGTGCAGTGCTAGTAAAAGTGTGGCACAAACAAATTTGAGGAGTGTGTTGTTAGGGAATAGTTTGATGCAGGTATAGAACCCTGGGAAGTATGTTTATCTTGATTGCATTAACTCTACCAAACCAGAAGATATACAAGGTCTTTTTGGAAATGTCCAGCCATTGTTAATGTAACGAGAATGGTTTGCGCGACATCGATGTAACCTGGCAGCCAAGAAGAGTGGACTGGAATGCTCATGTGTGAACAATGACAACTTCACTGTTTTTAGTCAGTGGGGGCGCTAGACCATGTGTACTGTGTGGCCATCTCATTCAAAAGGACTGAGCGAGTAGAAAAATGTATATGCATCAAACTTTGCTTTAAGCTATAGCATTCCTCCGCGGTAACTATTCGGATGATTCAGAAGGCTTTCAAGGACGATGCAATGAGTGCAGTGCTAGTAAAAGTGTGGCACAAACAATCAATGGAATTCTGTGACTTCTGGCTTTTCCCAAAACTAAAATCACCTTTGAGAAGGAAGAGATTTCCGACCGTCGATGAGATTCAGGTAAATACGATGAGGCAGCTGATGGCGATTCCAACAAAGGATTTTGCAGAGTGCTTTGAACAGTGGAAATGATGTTGGGAGAACTGTGTTAGGTCCCAAGGTGCCTCCTTTGAAGAGGACTGAAGCGTCATTGTCCTATATACAATGTTTCTTGCATCTTCAATAAATTTCTTTATTTTTCATATTACATCGCTGGGTACTTTCTGGACAGACCACATACAGGATCCTTTAAATCCAAAGATGCAGAGAGTCTAGCTAAGAGGTCCTTAAAATTCACTGCATAGAGCTGGGAAACGTCAGCCAAATGCTCAGGTGCTTCATCTTCTGCTTGCACTAACAAAAGGGAAACCTCTCAGAATCTTGTGTTTTCCTCCTTTGGAAAAATTGAAATCCCTATACTCCCACAAGATATTAGGAAGGCAAATTACGGGTGACTCTATAAAAAACAGCAGGTCATCCACATAAGTGGCTATCTTCTGTTTGATCAAACCATTAACAAACCCACAAATACCCCCATTATGCTGGATTGCCTTCAAAAAGAGCCCCAAAAAAGACTATATAGCAAGGGGGCAGCTGTCAGAATAGGGTGACCCCTACACACAGAATTTAGGGAAAAAAGTAACCAAAATAAAGTAAAAGACAGAAGGAGAGACCTATACCGGACCTTAGTGTAGCCCGGCTTAACATGTGCCCTATATAGGTGAATATACAAAGACAAAAGAAAGCCAAGGTCAAGGACGCCAGAGATACTCAAAATACGAGTAAACAAGCTGATATTCATGGAAATAGAAAATTAAAATAGTCACCTCAGAGCTAGGTCAGAAACAGGAAAACAACAACCACTCTGTATGCACTCTCAGGCTAGTATAAACCACAACAGGGCAGTGATCCTCAGAAAGAGGGGTGTATACTGTATATAGGGAAAAACGGAATTCTACTGGACAGCATCATCAGCCTGCACCAATGCACACAGAGGGATATGACCTGTGAAGGGCAGATGATTTATCCCACAATAATGACCTGTCAATTTATTTTAATATAAACCTAAACCTACAAGGTCCTGTAATTCCTACGGACTCCTGTAGGTGGTGCAAGGCTGCCACAGTGATTTGGCGTTCTCTCTGGCGTTCTCTCTGGCTGGAGCAGCATGGGACCAGAGACATGCATGGCTCCTCCTGGAAGCTTCAGGATCTGCCCAGTGTTCTTACCACAGCCCTTATGCCTGGCATTCAATTGCTAGGCAACTGCCTTAGCCAGCCAACACTTGTAAAATGAGGTAGGCAGGAGCAGTGGCTTATTTAAGAACCCCATTTTACTATATCACTTTACTTAGATGTTCTGTTCACTTGAGATACCAGCCATGCTTTGGACTCCGGCACATAACCTTGACAGTTTCCGGTTTTCTTTTTTTCCTCAATAAAATGTATTGTGCAAAAAAAAAGTATATTTAATTGTATAATGTATCCAGTGGTACTGAAAGTAGCTGGTACCTGGTTATCATATACACCAGTAACAGCCACTCAATATATGTTTGAACTCTGCAGGGCATGTATTCACTAGAGAGGGTGTGTTTAGACAGAGACCAGATTAAAGTTACCGTGCATTCTTGGATAAACATCTGCTGGAGGCAAACAAACAACAGGACATCTATATCTTTATTTGTTCAGCTTATTTCCTTATTAGTACCATCCTGGCACACTAGTATTGTAAGTGGACGTGTTTGAAAACAGTTGAGCTGATAGGTGGAGCAGGTACTTTTTGACAGATATACCGGTAAGTTGTTCAATGTATGGAAGTGTACTTAAAAATATTATTGATTCTAATGCAGACAAGGATTTAGCTTATTGAAAGCTGCTCTTTGTATTACTTGACTTGAAACTTATAGCAAGCATTTCTCTTTCCTCTATGCATTCATCATTAGCACAGAATAGTTTTACCTGTAGATATTGCAACATTATCTTGTTTGATTATTTGTTCATGCTTTCTTCCAGTAGATGCTGGTAGCGCTTGCTAGCCAGCCGCCACATTAAATAGTTAAGAATAAAATGCCTATGTGAGTCAATAATCCCCCCCCCCCCACCAATACTACTATAAGTGAGGTTTTAAACCTTCCTAAACCCCACCTGCTGCTCTACTAAATGTCTAAAACCAGTGACTGGGAAGCCATTGCTGCTCAGTTGTTAGAAAAAGCGTATTACATGGGGATGATAACTGTGAAATAACAGAGGGGGGACTTATTCTCCCCCGTTCCCCCACCTGGGGATTGAATAGGGGATCTTAAAATAAATAATAGGGGGTGGACAGATCACTGTCACCTTCCTACCCCACTGGCCAGTAGGTATGGGCTATTTAATAAAAGATAAGTTGGTACATCTTAATGGAAGCCCTAGTTTTAATAACCTGGAGGAGGGACCTAACATCACCTGTCCTATCCCCCATCCATGGGTGGTGGGTGATCTAAATAATTAAGCAATGGGGAGGTGACAATGGATTGTCCCCTTATCCCTGCATTAAAAATAAAGAGATCTACCTCACCTCAAGCTAATAATAGTGAGGGGAACAATAAAATGAATACCTGTAAAAAAGTAAATTATACTTACCATCAGAAGTCTTCTTTCTTCTAACTTTTTTTTTCTTTTCTCCAGCCCTAAAAAGGCCTTTCCTAGCCATGGTCATGGCCATGGCAGCAATACTCTTGTAGTGCTGCCATGGCCCATTACTGGGAAAGGGAAATATCAGTAAGTTGTAATACATTTTCCATTTTTCCAACCATGGCCATGACAGCACTACAGGAGTAAAGAAAAAGAATAAAGAGGTAATGGTGTGGAATAAACTACCACCAATACCTCTAAGGAGGTTACAGGGGGTATTAGGGCTTAACCCCAGGCAAATCAATAAGACAAAAAACAGAGAAATGGGGGGAAGAATCCACTCGCTAATAGTGGGTGGAATCCACTCCCATTCAAAAATACCCCCTTATGTAAAGAGTAACATAGATATGGTAAGAACCTTTATTAAGAAAATATATATAGTGATACTGTATGGTAAAAAATTACCAAGACTAAATGCACCATAAATGTGTATAAACAGTGATGAAGTGAAACAAAATACCCTTATTGTGAAGAAAATAGACTGAGTTCGGTATTTTCTTCTGTGTTCGTGCTTTTCTGCACCATTTCGTTAATTTTGGATTTATTGGTTCGGCAGTTTAAAACTACCGAACACTGACCACCCTCCTGGCTCATTAACTTCAAAAGAACCGTCTATTAAGCGCTCTCTGGGCGGCCACTGTTCGTATAGACGTGGAACAGAAAATGGCGGGCATCTTGTTTGCACGAAAGGAGGCAGCGGGACTCGGTCGTCGAGTGTCTGGAACTAAAATCGGACACTCGACCTCCCGAACCACCGCTGAAACTACTGAACGCCTGCTTCCTTTAGTTGCCGAACAGCCAGGAGAGCGCCGTTCGGTAGTTTGGTTCATATGAACAAGGGGAGCAATCGCTCCTATGAGCCAGGAGGATCCATTCGGGACTTTATTCGTTTTTATGCCATTTACTGAATTGACCGACCGCACACGCTGAATTTGTGGAACTGTTTTGGGCAGGAGCCTCATGTGTGGTCGGTAACTTATGACTTCCATACTTTTTGAGAACCCCTGAACCGATCTGGGTGAAATTTGTATATGTTGGATCTATAAATGGAGGGCAGCGGAGAAAGATTAACTATGCTGCTTTTAAAAGTTTTTCGGATGGAGAAATGGAGATTGACGCATACCTACAGGACTTTGAGCGTCAGTGCGCTTTGGAGGGTCTGGAATCAGAGCAATGGGCCGCGATTTTAAGCAGCAAACTTACTGGCCGAGCAGCGGAGGCGTACCGAGCAGTTCCTGATACAGCCATACACGACAACACCAGGGTAAAGGAAATTCTGCTAGCAAGGTATGCCGTGACCCCAGAGACTTACAGGAAAAAGTTTCGGGCATTACGAAAAGGGGGCCGAGACTCCTATACCGAATGGGCCTTTAAGATGTATCGGGCAGCCCAAAACTAGATACAAGGCTGTCAGGCCATGACGCTAGAGGAGGTTCTGCAACTCCTCTTGCTAGAACAATTTTTTGATCATACACCTGCAGACACCAGAGACTGGGTCAGAGTTAAGAAAGCCGGCCACAGTCGAGGAAGCAGCCAAGCTGGCAAATGAGCATCACAAGGGAAGAAAGGGAGAGGCTAGTGGAAACCGGCCCCCGGGTGAGGTCCAGCGCTCCATGCCAGGGCCTGTGAACAACCCCAGACCAAACTCCTTACCACCCACGACACAGCCTAACTTTAACCGGAGACCACCATTGGTATGTCACCAATGTAATCAGCCAGGACACTACAAAATACATTGCTCTCAGCGGAGCAGAGGCAATTGGGACCGGCCATCACCACCACCACCGAGGGCAGCCGCTCATCACTATCAGCACAAGCCGCTTGAAAACAACAACCCTGATTCTGAACAATGGGCCGTACTACACGAGGTGAACCTAGCCCAAGCCGAGGGGGACAACCGGGTGCACCACAGACAATGGGTCACAGTAGATGGAAAAGAGGCAGAGGCATTGCGAGATTCCGGGGCCACTCTCACCCTGGTGCAGCCTCACACTGTATCTGCAAAGGCACGCACCAACAGGACTGTTGCAGTAAGAGTGGCAGGAGGCGCCATCCACAAGCTACCCACAGCTCGGGTGCATTTAAATTGGGGCACCGGAGCCAAACAGATGGAAGTAGGCATTATGTCCGGCCTACCTGCGGAAGTATTGTTGGGGAACGATTTGGGGTGCCTAACTTCACAGCTGTCTATCCCGCTGGAACCGGCCCTGTGACTACCAGTGTTGGACCGACACACTCCAAGGAACCACAGGTAGGAACCGAAAACTCTGTAGTATCCCCTAAGATTTTGGCCAAGCCCAGCAGACAGACCCCACATTAGCCGGTTACAGGAAGGCAGTAAGTACTCCTAAAGAAGGTAATGCCCAAGAGAGCTTCCACTAAGACAAGGAACTTCTATACAGGGTCACAGGGGGAGTGGGATGTGGGGCAGCCCAAGTTATGAAAAGGCAGCTAGTCGTACCCAGCAAATACAGAGCAGAGCTTCTAAACCTCAGCCATGATATCCAGCTAGCTGGACATCTGGGTATCAAGAAAACTAAGGACCGTCTTACCCAGACGTTCTTCTGGCCAGGGATATCAAAAGATTTGCAAACCTACTGCAGGACATGTGACATGTGTCAAAGGATAGGGAAGAGGGGGGATCACCCTAAGGCCAAGTTACGCTCCCTACCTATAATAGAAGAACCATTCTACAGAGTGGCAGTAGACCTGATAGGGCCCCTCAACAAACCAAGCTCCTCCGTAAAACGCTACATCCTCACGGTGGTGGACTACGCCACCAGATACCCTGAGGCTGTGGCGCTCTCCAACATTGAGGTGGAGACGGTAGCAGAGGCTCTAGTCAGGATCTTTTCTCGAGTAGGATTCCCCCGGGAAATTATATCAGATCAGGAAATGCAGTTCACGGCAACTGTAACTCAACAGCTGTGGCAGAGCTGCGGGGTGAAACCGTTATTTAGCTCCCCCTACCACCCCCAGACCATCGACCTCTGTGAACGATTCAACGGCACGCTTAAGCAAATGCTCACAGAGCATTTTGGGAAAAACTAGACCCCACACAGCAGGAGCTATTTAAAGTGGTGGAACGGATTAGTGACACCACCTATATTGTAGCCAAATGTTCAGATGGAAGGATCAGATGAGCCTTTCGTGTGAACATGTTGAAACCGTATTTCGAGCGCCCCGAGGACGTGGCCGCTATCTGTGCCCCGTCCACTAATGATAGTGAAGGACTCCCTTTGCCTGACCTACTGGCAGCTAACCAAGGTACATTAAAGCAGGTCTGGTTAGGGGAGAAACAAGACCCCACACAGCAGGCAGATGCAAAACAACTGCTACAGGAATACGGTGGGCTGTTCTCGGTCCTACCTGGGTACACCTCCGCCGCAGTGCACCGGGTAGAGACGCAGGGAGAAACCCCATTACGGCAACAGCCATACCGTATCCCGGCAGCAGTGCGGGCCAGCATGTGGAAAGAAATCCAAGAAATGTTGGAATTAGGAGTTATTGAGGCTTCCCAAAGTCTCTGGGCGTCCCCGGTGGTTTTAGTACTGAAGCGAGACGGTACGACTCACTTCTGTATTGATTACCGGAAACTGAACGACCGGACTATCACGGACGCATACCCCATGCCACGGATCAACTAATTGCTCGATCGAATGGCCAGCGGGCACTTCCTAACTACCCTAGACCTGTGCAAAGGATATTGGCAAATCCCGCTAGACTCATGTGGGTATGTCAGAGGTTCAATACCTAGGGCATAGAGTAGGGTCTGGGAAACAGCGCCCCGAACCAGCCAAAGTAGAGGCCATAGCCAATTGACCCCAGCCCCGCACCAAGACTCAGGTATTGGCCTTCTTAGGCACAGCAGGATATTATCGGAAGTTCGTCCCTGAGTATAGCACTCTAGCAAAACCCCTCACCGACCTAACCAAAAAATCCCCACCCAAACAGGTAGCATGGTCCCCGGAGTGTGCAACAGCGTTTCAGAGACTTAAAACGGCTCCTAGTTCATTTATCGTTTAGCTCTTGACAAAGGCGTATGGAAACGCCGAAACGCGCGTCAAGCTTTTTTTTTGCCGATGCATCTACTTTGATTGACTTTTATTTTCTCTCTCTTTATTTTATTTTTACATAAGTGGACTCCCATGATGTCTGCAGTTGTTCTCTAACATGCGCTGGAGTATCTGCATAGGTTCTTAGGGATATTGCTAGGCTGCCCCGAAGCAGCAGTCAGTCTTTACCGTTTACTTTGGGCTAGACAGTTAGTCTAGGGCGTCCTTAGGTGCTGTTCTCCCCCCTCTCCCTCCCCCGTCAGTATTGGGAGGCTACAATTTTGGTTTGTTTGAGCTACTTTCAGTAGTTCGGTTTTTTGGTTTACTTTGTCCCTCATTTGGAGCGGAACAGGTGATACCTATTTTTCCCTGACTGGGATTACTGTTATATACATTGAATAACAGCACTTTTTTTTTTTTTTTTTTTAATTCTTTTTTTTTATTTCTTTTTAAATTCTTTATTTTCTGTGTGCATGGAATAACAGAACATCTTACATTGCCACAACAGCATTAGTAAGTAAAGCAAGAACATAGAAGGTCACATTTGTGGCTTTGAGATAACGGCACATTTTTAAAATTATTATTACAAAAAGCAAGGTTGTTACGCTATCGCAGTGTAATTTAACTCGGTTTACAAACTTGAGAGTGCTGTGATAGCTGGCATTTAAGTTAGATCAGATCATAAGGTCAAAGTCAAACAATACATTCAACTGGTGCGCTGACTGCAGCGTTGAGTGCAAGCTTAAAGATTAGCATAATGTTATGAGTAAATGCAAGCAAAACATAACTGCAACTGGTGCACTGAGACTAGGTGTGTGTGGACATTGAATAATCAGAGACAGGGTGTCCCTGGGTGTGTGAGGTCAGCTCCGGCTGACGTGTATCTAAGTGATGGTTTACGTCATGTGGAAAGTTATTCGTTTGGTGACAGGGAGTGGTAACTAGTAGCATGCATTATGTATCTGATTCCCTGCATTATTTATAAAATTAAGTTTGAACCTGAAAACTACGTGATTATCAAGGCAATATCAGTGTGCTGAATAACAGAGTATAAGTAATTAGTCCGGGTGCTGTCTCGGACCGGTTGAATACTGTCCTAAGCCTATGCCCGTGGCAACCAGGCTGGGTGAAGATTATGTAGCAGGGTCCTGGTCGGATAGTAAGCTTTTCAGACTGTCATCGGGTGTGCCGTGGAGTACAGGCAATATTAGACACCCAAATGCCCACTCTTACCACAATGGTCCCGCTGCTAGTCCCAAGTCCAGTTATTCGAACGGGTCCAGCAAAACAAACCTCCCAGATCTTGCCTCTTGATGTTCGTGGGGCTCCATTCTTTGTGGGTACCGCCTGTACTCTTCGCATGTCGCGAGCAGTCCTGTAGGCTGTTCAGCCTATGCCCTGTAGTGGGAAGCTGTAGGCGTACGGGTGTCTGTCTCCCCTGCGTACCTGTGTTTCGAGGGCTGCGGCCTTCAGCTGTGCATCTCGCTGGTTATTTCCCGAGGCCCATATGTTTTGTTCTCCGTTCCAGTGAGTCTCGCTGTCGTGGGCTGGTGCTCGGGGGTTGGTGTGTTTGGCAGGGTGGTCTGAGGTTCCCGTGGTCTTCGTGTGATGGACCGATTGGGTGCATTGTTTGGTCCCGCTTTGGCGTGTCTGGGGGTCAGTGCTGTTGTACGTGGGGCATGTCACCTTTGTTCGCCCCCTTGTTAGTTGGCGCCGTCTCCTTCGGGAGGCCGCTCTGGTGGTTCCTGGCGGGAATCCGCACAGGTGTCGCCGGATTACTGGACGAATCCATGCTGCTGCTATTCTCCTTGCCAGCCTGAAGGCCCGACCCCTGTCCCGGAGCTTCTCCCAGATGCTTGCGCAGAGCTGGCCAAAGAAGTCCAAGGGTGGCTTGATGAGAATACTTTGCGTCGCCATCTTGCTAGTGCTCTGGCTATGTCGTCTCTCCGCAGTTTTTGTCGCTTGTTCTCTTCGCTTTACTGGGGTGGTCGCCCCCAGTGTGGACCGGGATATCCCCCACCGGTCCAGAGGGGGGTTAGCAGGGCAACGGTTGAAGCATGCTTGCGAGCGGTTCCCGTGCCGGGCGATCGGCCGCCTCCCCCAGGCTTTGGGCTCCGCTCCATTTGAGGCCTCGTGGTCGGTTCCAGCGCTTGTGACCTGATTTTATTCGAGACAGGTATCTGCGTGATCTGTGCAGTGTCCCGCATTCTTTTCCGGGCACCTTGTGCTGCTGACATTGCTTGGTTGTCTTAGATTATCGTTTTTGTGCCTGTTAGTGCCGGAGCTTTTAGAAAGCGCGTCCGGCCATCTTCGCAGTCAGGCCCCGCCCCCCACTTATTTTTTTTTTTTGTTTCTGTCCTTCTAACTACAGGGAGGTTCATTTGTTTATATGACCCCCGTTTAGGTTAGCATAGGACTAGTCTGGGCGCCTATACTAGTGACTACAGTCCAGTCCCATTTTTGTTATCGGTACCATAACCACTGCTAGGCACCTACTATCCCTTGTTCTCTACCTATGTAATTATTATTTTTAGCGCTTTATACATATTTTTTTCTCATAAGAACCAGATCAGGCCATGCTTTCACTTATTTATAAGGGACCTTGGTGGTTTAACTTTGACCCTCTTGAGGCTCATATACCATTAACCCACTTGCTCCCTGTACCTACTTAGGTGATTTATAGGAGCATATTATCCAGTCTTTTAATAAGGGTATTTTGTTTCACTTCATCACTGTTTATACACATTTATGGTGCATTTAGTCTTGGTAATTTTTTACCATACAGTATCACTATATATATTTTATTAATAAAAGTTCTTACCATATCTATGTTACTCTTTACATAAGGGGGTATTTTTGAATGGGAGTGGATTCCACCCACTATTAGCAAGTGGATTCTTCCCCCCATTTCTCTGTTTTGTGCACTACAGGAGTAGTCAATTAGGAGTCTATAATTGACCACCATAGGCTTTTTAATTATTTATTATTTATGTTTAAAAACTTTTTTAATGTACGCATATGGCTAGATAGCACTGGTCAGTAACCACGTGGTTAACCCTCACATTGATGAGGGTTATTTAACTATTTCTAGCATTGCCAGTGGTCAAATAGTACTTTAAATGATCGTTCACTTGCATAAAAGCCAGTGAACAATAATATGAAAATGTGCATCCTGCTAGATGCATTCTGCCCCGAATTTTATTAAAATTGGTGCATTTTGAATATTCAAAGTTCTATACTTTGTATTGAGTTCAGATGCAAAAAAACACTGATCATTATCTGGACACATTCCTCAAATTTGCACAGGCCAACTAAATTTTGTACGTATTTGGCTTTAGTAAATATGAGAATTGCCTGTGTGGTCAAAATTTTGTTAATTTCACTGGATCCGGACACCTTATGGTATTTAGTGAATAAACCAGCTAGATGTCCAAAATTTATCTATGCCTTTTATATAGGCATTATATATGTATTTTTGCCTAATGCAAGAGGGCTTTATTCTTTGTAATTATATGGGTTTATTCTCACTGCCACAAAAGGGTTTATTCTCACTGCCACAAAATTAACATGTATTTTTAACACCATGTCGCCCACATGTGCTAAACATTGCATCATCTCTGTATAGAGTGCCACAAATTATTTGTTAAAATTTATATAGTATTCAGATATTGTGGGTAAAGGGTTATGAAAGGTGACTGCTGAATAAATTCATTTAAATCACAGCGCTTTCCATATCTCAATTCTAACACAGCACAATGCATAGTAAGGCATATTAAAACATTTAATGATTTATAATGTAGATTTACTGGCCACAGTTTTTGCAACCTTTTTCCTTGACCCCACAGAATGAGCTGATCTCACTGTCACGGATATTTAATGGGGGATAAGCAAGTATGTGCTCCTTCTTACTTAGAGGAAACCTACACATCATATGGCAAGCAGGGAACAAGTTGTGTTTTGTTTTTTTTTTATCACATTTGGGTCTGACTACTCTCTAATTAGGATGGCCAGGAGTACATACAGCACCATCCGTCTCAGGATTCATCCTTCTTCTAGAAGCATGGAACATGAAACATAATATTAATATTCATAACTATCTTGTACATTTTGTAAATGCTTCACTCTGAGGCACCTTTATCTCCATACTACACTGTGTCAAAAAAATAACTTCAGGAGACAGTCAACTAACTAACTAGCTCTGTAAATCAGTGAAACCTCACTATTGTTATGGAGAAGGCAGAGGGAAGTGTAAAGTTAATTAACAAAAACAGAAAAATACATGGAAAATGCTCCTAAGCTAAGATATGCTAGGGAACCCTAATGTATATGTCTTTTTTATTTTTTTTTTGAAGGGGCAGAATATCGTTTTCAATATTTTGCAATACTACATTTTAATTTCACTCCCAGGATCAATGGCATCACAGCCAGGGCCGATCCTAGAGTCACAGGCGCCTGGATGCAGATTTTTTTGGAGTGTCCCAGGTGGTCGGGGTCATATTACTAACTTCTCCCCTTCACTAATGTCCAGTCGAGAAATGCGTTTTTCTATGGCAACAACTCTATCAATGAGCCCCACCCCTTTTTGTAATCCGGCACACACTCACTGACCGAAACACTCACTGTGATACACAAAGCCTCACTGAAAAACACACACAGACACATAATCTCACTTATTTAAAACACATCCACTGACAGACACACTCACTGACACACAAACACACTGACAGACACACACTGATGTGACAGACACACACTCACTGACATCAAATTGAAGAAAAGATAAATATCTAGGCATATCTGAGATTTCTTTTAAAAGGCAATCTTTTATTAGGAAGAAAATAGTGGAGACAACATTTATACTCCTCTCTAAGCCTCAAGTCGAGGAGCTGAAATGTCTCCACTTTTTTTGTTCCTAATAAAAGACTGCTTTTTTAGAAGAAACTTCAGGTGTGCCTGGATATTTATATTTTCTTCCACTTAATGTCTTCAGGGATTGGCCCTCCCTTTCTGGAGCACCCTGCACAAAGTATTCCCCCCTTTGTAGTGCATTACATTCTTGTTTTCTTGCACTCACTTATAGATACAGTGACACACACTCTCAATGACAGATACACAGTCTTGCTGATTTGAAACACAATCACTGACAGTTACTGACAGACACAGTCACACATTCTTGCACACACTCACAATTACATTTTATTTCTTGTTTATTTATTTTTTCGAGGACATCCAGCCTCCCTACCTTTGGGAAAGCTGGTGTGGGTCCTGTCCCTGGGGTTTAGTGGCGATATTCTCCTGCTCACTTGCGCCTGCTGTTTATTGATGCTGGGGCTGGATTTACATCATATTCTGACGGCCGGCATCACCACAAAGGGCACGCAAGGGAGCGGTGAGGAGCAGGAAGAACAGACCGCGCTCCCTCGCCACTGCATGCTTCCGGCTTCCTTTCCTGGCTGCCAGGTATATTTAGGCAGAGTAGGCACCTGCCGTGTGGGGTAAGCAGGTGCCTACTCTGCCATGATTAATAAGCACGTTAATATGGCCAACTTCTGGGCCCCCTGAGACAGGCCATCGACCTGCTCTTCGCGGCGCTCCCCACCTCCTGGTGCCAGGTCAAGGTGCACCCTATGCACCTGCCAGGGTCGGCCCTGATCACAGTTTACCTTAAGTTAATATTTGTCATTGGGCTAAAGAGCAAGGTGTTGTTATAAGTTCCTCAGCACAGCTGGTCCATGTTTTTTTTTTTTTTCTGAGGTTATGAATGCCTTGCAATCTTTGTCCATATATCCTTAAATGAATGGTTAAAATGTTGCATATGCACAATAAATAATTACTAGAGAGACCCTTAACCCCTTTACTAACAAATTATTAAAAAAAAGTAATGGTCAACAGAATAGTTGTATTTTTGTACGCATTGGAAAGTAATGTACAAATGTATTTTAATGTCAGTACTCACAGATTATTTAACGGAAAATTACCTTCACTGATTTTACAGGTGGACAGGTCTGGACAGGTCTGTGGGAGTGTGAGGTTTGCAGCTCTTGCAGGTGCACACCTAGTCAAGGCTCCCTTGTGGTTTTGGAGCTCTTAAATGAATCAGAGTGCAGCTGCTGAAATTCCCAGCATGTACTCTGACACAGTAAGTGGCGGACAGAGAACGATCGATTACTTGGGTGTACACTTGCTAGAGTTGCCTCACACTTCCACAGTGGACCACCAGGAACAAAGAACCTTCGCTAAACCCCATGAAGTGGAGGCCACAGCTACATTACAATACAGATTATTGAGCCAGCACACACATTACAGGTGGTCCTCACTTTACGACCTACCTGTTTTATGATGGCTCGCACTTACGACCAGCTCTCTAGCACGGGGATTCCCCACGTTAGAGAGCTAGTCTATATTCGGGGAAATTTCCCCGAACATAGGTTAGAGGGAGAGGGATTCCCTGCTCTGGTGCATATGTCTACGTTCGGGTAAATTTCCTCGAACATAAACAAGCGCACCAGAGCAGGGAATCCCTCTAATATATGTTCGGGGAAATTTCCCAGAACATAGAAAAACGCAGCAGAGCAGGGAATCCATCTATGTTTGGGGAACGTTCCCTAAACATAGATGTGAGGGATTCCATTCTCTGCTGCGCTTGTCTATGTTCGGGGAAATTTCCCCTAACATAGACCTGCGCACATCCTGACTTACTGACCAATTCGTTTTACGACCGGGTCATAAGAACGGAACCCAGTCGGTAAGTGAGGAATATTGGTACATAGATATAGCACACACCACAAACACACAAATTGCGTATAGACAGCACACACATTCATACAGCCAACAGCCAACACACACCACACATACACATTGCACACTGCCAGCATACACTACACACACATTGCATACAGCCAACACACACATAGTACATACTGCCAGCACAAACCACACGGCCAACACACACACACACACACATTGCTTACAGGGCATACCAAACAAACACATTACAGACAACAAGCAAACAAATTACATACAATTGGCACACACACATTACACACAGAAAACCAACAACATGCACATTACAGACAGCCCACATATTCATTACATCTAGCCACCACACACTATGGGGGATAACGGAAGGCAAGACACTAAACTACAAATTTTCACTAATTTACTCAAACTTTCTTCTTTACTCAGATTTGGGATGAAGTAGGTTTGGTCCAACAAGCTGCCAAGTATATATTTGTCAATAAGCAACTTCCACAAATGCCATAATTACGACATCCTGGCAATGTTGTCTTTCAGATACCGTAACAAATAACATCAATAGAAGGAAATACATTTCATCCATTCCTAAACTGGGCAGTTGTTCATTTCAAACAGTAGTTTTTATGTGAATCCATACCTTGTAGTTGCTGTCCAGTCCAATGCCTCTATGAATCCCAGAAGAACTGGGCACACACAGTGTCTGGTATCAGCATGTGAATGATGTGAAAAATAGATTCACTAATTAAATCTACTTGTGTCCAAATCCAAGTTACTGTTTCGGTGACAGCTATTGTAGAGCATGGAAATGGCAAAATGTAAACAGTGTTTTTTACACCAACAAGGCTACAGTAGCAGCATCCATGCCCTAAAATTACTTTCTTAAGATGAAATGATTTTGGTGCATAGACTATTTATTTAATACATTATGCTATTGTAAGGATACTCGTAAATGCTCTACCATTAACTACCGTATTTATCGGCGTATAACACGCACCGGCGTATAACACGCACCTCATTTTAAGAAGGAAATTCCAGGAAATCCCCCCCTCCCATAGTATTCCCCCCCCTCATCCCATAGTGTCCCCCCCTTTCCATAGTATTCTCCCCCCCATAGTGTTCCCCCCTCCCATAGTGTTCCCCCCTCATCCCATAGTGTTCCCCCCTCCCATAGTATTCCCCCCCCTCATCCCATAGTGTCCCCCCCTTTCCATAGTATTCTACCCCCCCTTTCCATAGTATTCCCCCCATAGTGTTCCCCCCTCATCCCATAGTGTTCCCCCCCTCATCCCCATAGTGCCCCCCCTTTCCATAGTATTCTCCCCCCCTCCCATAGTATTCTCCCCCCCTCCCATAATATTTCCCCCCCTCCCATAGTATGCCCCCCCCTCCCATAGTGTCCCCCCTCCCCTTGTCCCATAGTGCACTTTCCCTTGTCCCATAATTACTTACCTGTCTTGAAGCGTGGGCCGGCTTCACAGCGCGCACCGCGGTACAGGAACTTCAGGTTCCGGTTTCCGGCGGGACTGAAAGGAAGTGTGCACAAGTGTGCACACTTCCTTTCAGTCCCGTCGGAAACCGGAACCTGAAATTGAAGTTCAAGTACCGCGGTGCGCGCTGAACACCGGCCCACGCTTCAAGACAGGTAAGTAATTATGGGATATCGGCGTATAACACGCACCCATCATTTCCCCCCTATTTTCAGGGAGAAAAAGTGTGTGTTATACGCCGATAAATACGGTAGTTTTTAGGTTGATTGCCCAACGCTGGTGTAACTGTAGTGGTGTTGCAAGACATGTTTGGATATGTAAATATAGACAGAAACACACAACCAATGTGTATCCCTAAAAGGTCATATTCCTGTTTCAGTACATTTTTTTTATGAAATGTTGAAATCTACCCTTTAAATGGCAACTTAAAATTGATTATGCTTTATAATAAACAATTCACCCTTTAGCTTTCAAAACAATCATTCAACAGTATTCATGTTTGTGTTCCAAAATATCTTCAGAATCGATCGTACTCAGACCAGCTAATTGTCAGCATAATTATAATTGTCTATTAGTTTAATGCATCTGTTTAAATTTGTACATGCACCTGTTTGTATCATTGTAAAGGTGCCATTGAAGATACCATTTCAATCTTTCTGTGTAAGAATGTCTCTACTGTAACAATGTGTTTTATTTACATTGGTTTACACCTATTTCATTAGTTTTGTTTATCAGTTAATGTGTGGGCATGTGTGTTTCAATTACACGTTTGCCACGCAATTATATTGGCATTCTGTTTTGGAATTTAATATGTTTGGTATATCTGTATTTGTATTCTATATCTTTATATCTTTGTTTTATGAATATTGCAGTGTATGTCCATGCATCTTAATGAATATTAATGTGTACATTTTATATCGATGTGTCTGCATTTTATTCATGGTTTTGTATTCATGGTTTTGTACTGTTAAAATCATCAATCATCAAATTCACCTTTTTGATGCTCCCTAAAATATTTGTTCCTAGTTCCAAAACACAGTGATCCTACATATTGTGGGTTTATTAAATGGTGTAACTTTTTAATATACACATACAGAATGCACAGTGCAAACAAAGGTACATAATAATTGTTTTAAGCTCTTACAGTGCACGTTGTATGGCTGTGGATCCGCATGTATGTACGTTAATATTGCAACCTAGTATTTATGTAATGCTTGTATATAATTTGTGTTTGTTTTTCGGTGTAATATGCAATTAGGAGTGTGTATAAGTGTTTGGATATTTTATCATGTTTATACATGCTGTTATGCATACCAGTTTCCCCTTTCAAGATTTAGTCTGCTTATCAGTGTGCTGATTTCATTTTGTATCTATTTATCTATGTTATGGTATGAATATCATTTTGCCAGTGTGTATGTAAATGAGCCTCCCCCTCTCCCTTTGTCCCTCAGCTCCCTCCCTCTCTGTACTGAAAGATCAGCCCAATCTTCCGTCCTGTCTAAGTGTGAGCTGGTGCTGAGGTGGTTTCCATGGCAACTGCTGCCTGGTACACATAGCGATTCCAGAGTGCACTTGTAAGGGAAATAAACACCCATATTTTCCCTGTAAAACCATGTCACCCCCACCTCCCCCAGAAACTGTGATATTCATAGTGAGAACCCACCAGGTTCACTAAATGAGACGGAACAGAGAGGGATTCGCCTCATTAATCACAACACGTACATGTGTCGGTGCTCTTTCCATCTCGCTCTTTTTCTACCCCCATATCCTTATTAATGTTACAAAAACAAGAAGTTCGTCATTGCAGTGCTTGATGGATTTGTGGCTGTGCTTGTGTGTGAGTTGCCACAGTGATGTTATGGCAAACCATATCTGATGTCAGTGCTTGGCTACCCTCTGCAACAGTGATACACAACCATTGATTGCACAGTATCATGCCTCGCAATGTGCAGAGAAATCTGTTACTGCTTTGAAAGGATTGATTTCTTAAAAACAATAGATGGATAGGTAGGTAGATTTTATATATGTTGTTACATATGGCCATGCACATACATTGCAAGGTGAAAAATGTTTAATGCATGCTACAATGATTCCATTGACAATAACGAGAAAACAAATGGAGAGAATTATGCAATTATACACAAATACGTAGTCTTGCGCTGAGAGAATAATCAGGGGAACATGCTTTACTATTGCCTTGGCTAATTTCACCCTACCTGTTGTTTATTTATTTGGAATGAAACCTAGAGAAAGAGGGTCATGCATATCAATATACACCTTACATCTCCAAATGAAACACAGAAGGGAGCAGGAAAAAGGGAGCATGAGACATGAAACATATGGATGAACACGGTATAAAATTCCAGTAATCACCTTGCAAAATCACATTCCTTCATTGGTCAAATAGTATATATGCTATCTGCATGCAGGAGAGTATTGAAGCTATCCTGCTGCACAGGTAACCTTCTGCAGACCGTTGCAAAATAAACCCTGTGGTGCATAGCATCGCAGAGGAAACTATCTTTTTCAGAGCATAACCTTTTTTTGTATATCACCCACATATGTTATAGGAAAACTCACCTTATAAATGGCAGAGAGCCTTCTTTATTTTGTCAGATGGTCTTCCAGTGTTCTGCGCCTTTATTCTGTGTGCAGTCTCTGATAGTCACGAAGAGATGCTTTTAGGGGGCAATAAGCAAGCAGAACCTAGATCACGATGTGTCTCTGTCACAATTCATTTGCATAGGACCTTCCCATTGCACAGATTGGATTATGCCATTGGTGGACAGCTCTGTCAGTTAGGTGAGATGCTATGTGGATCGGTTTGCTGCAGTTTAAAATGAGGACAGGTTTGGCTACTGGTGGCTCAGGGGCCAGAAACCAAGAGCATGTGGTCCAGGGAGGAGGTAATGCAGACTCCAAGGAGAACTATAGGGAGCAGTTTCCGTAGAAACCGTATCCATGAGTGTTGTGAACTGAAGGAATGAAGAATGACATACAAGTGTGCACAAATGTAGACATGTTCACGTATAACACACAAAAACGCAAATACATATATATATATGCACATTGTACACACATGCAACAATAATTAAATGCAAGTTCAAAATGTGGAACTTATTAATTACAAAATGCACTGTTAATTCTTGTAGATTGTATTTCTGGTCTGCTGTCTACCACTTGTTTAATTTGTATTTTGGTGATCTACCTCATAAGCTTAATAACAGTTATGGGTTTTTGTTGCAATGTACAAACCTCTCCAGGGCCCACATTTGAAGGTGCACTGTACTCCTTGTAACAAGCTGCCCGTCTGATATATTGCCATTACAAATCTTTGCCACCATTATTTATACCAGCTATTTTTGTCCTTGTTGCCCTCTTTTTCTTAAAATATTACTTTTACGGCACGGTGAATCAGGCTTTTCTACGTTTTTGTAGTTTATTGTATATTTGCTATATGCTCATTTCAGCATATTTTAAAGCTTTCTTTTATAGTGCACCCATGCATACTATACATTACTTTTAAAGGAGAGTTACGGCTTACCTTATAGCTATAGCTAACACAACATTACAGAGAGGGGGAAAAGTATTTGATCTCCTGCTGATTTTGAACCACAAAAAAATTATCAGTCTATAATTTTAATGGTAGGTGTATTTTAACAGTGAGAGACAGAATAAATAAGTATTTGACCCCTTCGACTTAGTACTTGGTGACAAAACCCTTGCTGCAAATCACAGAGGTCAGACGTTTCTTCTAGTTAGCCACCAGGTTTGCACACATCTCAGGAGGGATTTGGTCCCATTCCTCTTTGCAGATCCTCTCCAAGTCATTAAGGTATCGGGGCTGACGTTTGGTAACTCGAACCATTTAGCTCCCTCCACAGATTTCTATGGGATTAAAGTCTGGAGACTGGCTAGGCCACTCCAGGACCTGTGCTTCTTCTTGAGCCACTCCTTTGTTGCCTTGGCTGTGTGTTTTGGGTCATTGTCATGCTGGAATACCCATCCACAACCCATTTTCAATGCCCTGGCTGAGAGAAGGAGTTTCTCACCCAAGATTTGACAGTACATGGCCCCTCCATCGTCCCTTTGATGCAGTGCAGTTGTCCTGTCCCCTTAGAAGAAAAACACCCCCAAAGCAAAATGTTTCCACCTCCATGTTTGACGGTGGGGATGGTGTTCTTGGGGTCATAGACAGAATTCTTCCTCCTCCAAACACGGCGAATTGAGTTGATGCCAAAGAGCTCGATTTTGGTTTTATCTGACCACAGCACTTTCACCCAGTTCTCCTCTGAATCATTCAGATGTTCATTGGCAAACTTCAGACAGCCTGTACAGGTGCTTTCTTGAGCAGGGGGACCTTGCAGGTGCTGCAGGATTTCAGTCCTTCACGGCATAGTGTGTTACCAATTGTTTTCTTGGTGACTATGGTTCCAGCTGCCTTGAGATCATTAACAAGATCCTCCCGTGTAGTTCTGGACTGATTCCTCACCGTTTGACTCATGATCATTGGAACTCGACGAAGTGAGATCTTGCATGGAACACCAGACCGAGGGAGACTGACCGTTATTTTGTGTTTCTTCCATTTTACTTATAATCGCACCAACTGTCTTGTAGTTCCATTCCAGCCTTGTGTAGGTCTACAATCTTTTTTCCCTGACATCCTTGTACAGCTCTTTGGTCTTGGCTGAGAGTTTGAAATCTGATTGATTGCTTCTTTGGACAGGTGTCTTTTATACAGGTAACAAGCTGAAATTAGGAGCACTCCCTTTAAGAGAGTGCTCCTAATCTCAGCTCGTTACCTGTACAAAAGACACCTGGGAGCCAAAAATCTTGCTGATTGATAGGGGATCAAATACATATTGCACTCATTGACATGCAAATCAATTCAATTTTTTTGTTATTCTGTCTCTCACTGTTAAAATACACCTACCATTAAAATTATAGACTGATCATTTCTTTGTCAGTGGTCAAATGTTCAAAATCAGCAGGAGATCAAATACTTTTTTCCCTCACTGAATAAAGGAATACTTTAGTATTAGGAATACAAACATGTATACCTAACACTGTAGTGCTGGACTACCTATTTAGGTGTCTGCCACCCACCTCCTAACTGGAGTAAAACGGTATTTTACTTACCTTGTCTTCATCGCCATGCTGCTCTCACCCTGCCTTCATGACTGCGTCTAGGCCAGGGGTAGTCAACCTTTTAATACCTGCTGCCCACTTTTGTATCTTTGTTGATGGTAAAATTTCCCTACAGCCCACCACTGCCACAGTAACTAATTTTATAGCACCTATATATATATATATATATATATATATATATATATATATATCGCACTTATATAGCGGCGCTCAGGGATTCACTGGGGGCTACAACAGGTAGATTAGCCAAACTACCTGTGGGGCCGTATTAAACAGGAACGCGGACTTTGGTCATGACTGCCCTGTGGTAACAAAACTTAGTTGGGTATGTTCTGGTAATAGGCCTTGATGTTTCTTTTTCTAATGTCTTATTGCTTTTGCAATGAATTTGGTGCTTCACTTTTAAATGGACACTCCACTGCCCAATAAAAATAAATAAATCACTATTTAGTAGAAAAAAATGCATGTATTTTTTTATTGGAGTGTATCTAAAAACAGCTCCTTCCCTTCTAACACCGCCCAGACGTTTTATGGCTGTCCAATCACAGACTTCCCAATGCAGATCAATGAGAAGGCATGTGCTCTATGCAATTGCTCCCTCTTGAGTTTAGCTTCACTGAGCAGAACTACCTGGAAGTAACAAGGTTGATTGTCTGACAGCCAGGGGGATGTAACAGGGATAATTTATAAAAGTGCCAATTCCACAACTAGTGGAACAAAGGAAAACTACGGTAAGTCAAAATAGATTTACTTATTAGTTCTGATTGTTAAAATGCCCAATATGTGTAGCATTTCAGATGTTTTTCAAAGTTCATGGACAAATATTGCAAGGAATGAATTTAAAGCTAAAGCAAAATTTAGTTAAAGGATCACTATAGGGTCAGGAATACAAACCTGTATTCCTGACCCTATAGTGCTAAACCCACCATATAGGTGGCTTGTCCCCTCTTAGCCCCCCTATAAAAG
Organism: Pelobates fuscus; assembly: GCF_036172605.1. Classification (NCBI taxonomy): domain Eukaryota; kingdom Metazoa; phylum Chordata; class Amphibia; order Anura; family Pelobatidae; genus Pelobates; species Pelobates fuscus. The sequence goes on from NC_086317.1 coordinate 238,005,161, forward strand.
TTTAAAACTCACCTTGTTTCCAGAGCCACGCAAGTCTGCCGGTGCTGGCTCCGTCCCCTTTTTTGACATTTTTAAAATGGACGATTTTTAGCCAATCCAATGCTTTCCAATGGGGAAAGCATTGGATTGGCTAAAATCAGCATCCGGCTGGGTCAAATGCTGATTTTTGGCCAATCAGGACCTCCTCATAGAAATGCATGGAGTGGCCACTTGGAGGTGTCCCTAGGGGCAATGTAAACACTGCCTTTTCTCTGAACAAAAAGTATAAAATTGAGGGCAAGGACAGGGAACACTGTGGGAACTATAGGCCCATCTCACTAATCAACTGTGACGTCAAATTGCTGGCAAAAATACTGGCCACAAAACTCCAAACACACATCCACACTTTAATACATCCAGATCAGGTCGGTTTTGTCATGGGCCGCGAAGCAAGAGACAACACGATAAGGGCGCTGACGCTCATGCACAGACGTAATTGCGGGGACGAGGGCGTTCTACTGCTGTCCACGGACGCAGAGAAGGCCTTCGACAGAGTCGACTGGCAATACATGTTCCACACACTAGCACACACCGGGCTGGGACCGCATTTCCGGAGGTGGGTTGAGGCGCTGTACGACGGGCCTACCGCCCACATCATAGTAAACGGAGCCCTGACGAGTGCCTTCCCCATTACCAACGGCACGCGGCAGGGATGCCCTCTATCTCCCCTGTTCTTTGTGCTGACGCCCGAACCCTTCCTGACGCACATACGACAGGACGCAGCAATCAGGGGTATCGGACCTGAAGACACACAACACAAAGTCGCGGCGTATGCCGACGACCTCCTTTTCTTCGTCTCCAATCCGGAGGTCTCACTCCCGAATATCCTGAGGGCCTTCGGGACCTTCAGGGAGATATCCAACCTCAAAATCAATTTCACCAAATCCTACATCCTGAACGTTAGTCACACATTCCAATGGGCGCAACACCAAATACAATACCTAGGCACATGGCTGACGAGGAAAGAAACTGACCTATTCAGACACAACTTTATCCCCCTACTGGACAGGCTCCGGAAAGACCTGTCGGATTGGGCATACCCGCACATATCCTGGCTGGGCAGGGTTCAGGTAATAAAAATGAACCTGCTCCCACGCCTACTATACCTCATGCAAGCCTGATCCGTTACCATCCCCAGCTCATTCTTCCAGACCCTGAGACAGGAAACGGGGAAATATGTCTGGGACCGCAAGAGACCGAGGGTCAAAATAGCCGCACTGACGCTGCCCAAAGACAGGGGGGGATTAGCCATACCAGACTTCACCCGGTACTACGAAGCCTGTCATCTCCAGCGAATTATGGAGTGGACAAAAGAAAACGTACATAAGAGATGGAAAGATGCAGAGGAAACGGATGTGGGGACACCGCTGTCCACCGTTCCATGGCTGGGGAGAGGGGGGAGCGGAGGGCAGGGCACACCCTACACAACCGCAACACTACGGGTGTGAGAGAGAGTAGCAAAGAGATGCCGACTAGCGCCATTCCCGTCCCCCCTACTCCCACTCACACATAACAACAGCTTCCCACCGGGGCTAGACCCCAACGCATTCAGGGACCTAATCAGACACAAGATACCCAGACTACACCACCTCCTGGCAGGTACGGAATGCAAAACACTCCCGATCCTGCTGGAGGGAGCAACCCCCACCCTCCTACACCACCTAAAACACAGACAGTTGCAAAGCTATGTACACACCCTCCCGGGGGGCACGCCACGAAAACGCGACCCTACCACATTCGAAAGGATGTGTATGGACCAAGACCCGCAACCCCACGGGATCTCACTCATTTATTCCATGCTACAGAGGGAAACACCAACGGAGAAACCCAAATTTTGGGGAGATGAGAACAAACACTGGGGAAAACTTTCACAGACGGAGACTGGGAAAAGATATGTTATTTGACGCATCACTGCTCAGTCTTCAGCAAATCACAAGAAACAGCGTTTTAACTGTTAACGAACTGGTACCGCACCCCAATTGTACTCCATGCCATAGACCCGGAACACACAGACCTCTGCTGGAGGTGTAACAGGGAGACCGGCACGGTACTCCACCTCTGGTGGGACTGCAAATTCGTACAGCCCCTCTGGCAGGGTATACACGGCTTTCTCAAAACCTTCACAGACGCGCCACCCCCCTTCCTTCCGGAACATATGCTCCTCCACCACACAAAGACACCTAGAACACGATACAAACATTCACTAACCATTAGAATTTTAAATGTTGCCAAACAGGTGATCCCTCAATTCTGGAAGCAACAAACGACACCCCTGTTGACAACCTGGTTCTCCCAAATGGAGGAACTCAGGGCCATAGAGGAACTCATTATGACCACATCCAACTCCACAAATAGGTACATGGAAATATGGACCCATTGGATACTGACTACTACCAAGGCAGAATTCACAACCAGACTCCAATACGACACGCAACGACGCACAGACGGGGCCGCACAAACCGACAACCACAGAAACGACGTGACTCAGACGCGGACGTACCCCCTCCCCTCCCTCCCCAGACACCGCTATCCCGACACCCCCCCATCCAAAAATCGCACGCAAACTGACAAGTGCATGGCACACGCCAGAGGCGACAACAGAGAGGACATATAAGGCCTCCGCGAAGTCGCTCACTTCCCCAAGAGGGGACAACAGAACCTATGACACCCACATACATGTTCCCCAGACCGGGCCGTGGGCCTTCCAGCTGGATCCAAAGAGACCAGCAGACCTACCCCGATACCTTAGCGCCTAATAGGGGTAATACCCAACCACCACACCACAGAGAGACGAGCGAACCCGACACACTACTATGCCACTCGACACGCAGGGACCGGCACGCCACCAAAGCTGACGTAGCAGACCGTCATTCCTTTGCACTGCCTGCTCCTGTCTCACCCTGAATGGACTCGCGAGTCCACACTGCAGCTCACTTACGACTAATGCACAAACAGTCCACCCAAACACGCACGATGACCAGCTTAGGGACGATAAGTACAGGGTGTAAAGGACCTGCGAGTCCACCGGAAATGTGGGCCTGCGCGCCCGAATGACTATTCTGAATACGCTATGCACATACTGTGCTTTGGTTACTGAACCCGAAACGCATACGGAGAACTGCGAATCCCAATGTCACTCACTCTTGATACTGTAAACCGAAATAGAATCATATTCACGAAACAAAAAATCAAAATGTAAATGAGAGGAAAAGACACATGTGCCATGCTGTGACCTGCGTGTCACCACTATCTGATTGATCGTATAACACTTCCCAATAAGATTGTTGATGTTTTATGCTTTCGGGACCTGCGAGTCCCAACCGAAGTTTACTCAAGGTTATGAAACAAATTGAACAATAGAAAACCTCAATAAAATTATATTTACAAATATATTATATATTATATTATATTTACAAAAAAAAGTATAAAATTGTTAAAACTTGACCTTTTCAAGGATATTTAATTAAACGTACTTTGACATTTAATCACTAGCCTCTACCAAATCTGCTAATTATATTTAAAGGAACACTCCTAGGACCATAGCCACTGCAACCCATTGGTCGCTGTCCTATTTGTCACACCATTTTAGTATGGTTTGAAAAGTTCACTGGGGTGCTCCGGGCACCCAGTGCTACAAATGTTACGGGGAATATTCCCAAACTAGCAGGAAATGAGAAATCCTAAAAGGAAAGAAAAAATTAGAAGAATAACTGGACCTTAGAGGTGGCGGACTTAACAGAAGAAACAGAGGCAAAGTCAGAAACTAGACAAAATCAGGATTATGGATAGACATATGGATTATGGATAGACATATGGAAACAACCCAGGTCAAGATTCCAGAGGTACGCAAATATCCAATAATTAACCAAGGTGAAACCAGACATAAGAAATGCACTAATCCGTATCAAGGTAGAAACCACCATATGGCACTGAATTAGGACCTAAAAAAGACATATAGGGTTACTTATGTTCTGATTGGTCTACCACTGCAACTCCAAAAAGTACAAGAAAGGTTGTCTAGGTAATGTGGACAATTCTGAATTGCAACAGAGAAAGGATTGGGGGCACACCCGAGACCTGCATTTTGCATGAAAGGAATGAGAAAATAAATAGTTGCGGCGCACTC